>NW_007731151.1:84631-86602 GCF_000696425.1 Galeopterus variegatus | reverse complement strand
GTGACACTCAACGTGGCTTACACAGGCCGTTTTTGTCATCATCATCATCATTGCTGTCATCATCAGATGGGTTTGCTGACAAATCTGGGTAGTAGCCATCTGAATCTTTGAATTCCTTTAGCATAATTCAGGCCCATCTATTGGATTGTGGGGGAAAACTCTGCAGATTCTAAATTAGATGGCCTCTCTAGGAAGGAAATTAAACTATTTGGTGTCACAGGAAGAGGGAGAGTTATAGCATCAGTCAGACCTGGGTTCAAGCCTCACCTCTGCCATTAACTTTTTTTGAGCACCAATTGCTTCTTCTGTACTAAAAGGATAATTACAAGCGCCTGAGAGAGCTATTATGAAGAATAAACAATAACATGAAAAAGACCCTAAGTACAGAGCCTGGCATGAGGTGCTCAAGAAATGCTTGTCTCTTTCTCTTTAAAACTATAAAATACTCAAGTACCAAATTATGAACTTGCAGCCTTTATTTTGAATACTATAGAGAGCTCATGCTTTGTTCTGACACATGGTTTAATTTTCTGCATTCAAATTATAGAGTAAAAAGTATATGTTCAGGAAGATTAATATGCAAACCCACAAACAGTCTCAGAAGTTAGATTTAATAGCTCCCTATTGATTAGGAAAATGGAATTTTTGCCCCACTCATACCATTTAAACTTAGTTCATTAGTCACTTCATTTTTCACAGAAACTCGTTTTTTGGGATTGATNAGAATAAACAATAACATGAAAAAGACCCTAAGTACAGAGCCTGGCATGAGGTGCTCAAGAAATGCTTGTCTCTTTCTCTTTAAAACTATAAAATACTCAAGTACCAAATTATGAACTTGCAGCCTTTATTTTGAATACTATAGAGAGCTCATGCTTTGTTCTGACACATGGTTTAATTTTCTGCATTCAAATTATAGAGTAAAAAGTATATGTTCAGGAAGATTAATATGCAAACCCACAAACAGTCTCAGAAGTTAGATTTAATAGCTCCCTATTGATTAGGAAAATGGAATTTTTGCCCCACTCATACCATTTAAACTTAGTTCATTAGTCACTTCATTTTTCACAGAAACTCGTTTTTTGGGATTGATTGAACTCTGATTAGAAATATTATGCACCCATGTCTCGTCCGGCAGAATTTGAAAGTCACCTTCTCATAAGCAATGAACAAGTCCCAGGAAGGTGGTCAAAAGGGAATCATCTCTCTCGTTAGGTGCCATTGATTAGACCAGATTGGGGGAAGTTGTGACAGAAAACACAAAGCTCCTTTTGAAGCACTCTAGACTATTGCTCTGCCTGAAAGTTCTAGAATTTCTAGGCACAATGTGACTACAAATGATGACCCAGGCACGTGGCCAGATGGTGAGAGTACTTGAGTGCACACCAAAGTCCCTTCAAGCCCTGTCCTCTAGTGGATGTTGGGGTCTGTGTTGAGAGTCCTGAGTAGAGGAGAAGGTGAATTCCAGAATGGGCCATGTGTCCAACCCATGATCTGGCTTGCCTGAGCTCATGCAAATGGCAAATGCTGGTGTCCTGGCCCCAAGTCAGATAAATGCTCTTTACATTCCTCTATGATAGGTCAGTACATGGGAGCTTCTGATTTTCCGGAATTATTTCTACAATTCCTAAGGCATTTCTTCTGAGAATCATTCTGGGAAGCTGCTGGGATCCTTGGTCAGGCGGGAACGTATCTGGGTCGCAATCTCTGCTCCTCTTTCTGTCAGTATTTGTGATGAATTTGAAATGCACTAATAAACCTGATAATGACTCAGGAGTCCGGTCAGTGAAAGCTTGTGGATTTTCTAGTGATCTGAATGATGTCTCCAGAGAAAGGGAAGTTTTGTTTTGTTTTGTTCTTTTCCAGTGATAATTTAGGGCCTATCTCCTTTTCTCATTTGGGTGTTCTTTTTTTTTTTTTTTTTTTCCTTTTTGTCTTTTTTCGTGTCCGCCAACAGGATCGCAACCCTCG
>NW_007731151.1:82749-83958 GCF_000696425.1 Galeopterus variegatus | reverse complement strand
GAACCGGTCTGTATGTGGGATCCGAACCCTCGGCGGGAGCGCCACTGCGTTCCCAAGCGGCACACTGTAGCAGTGCGCCACCGGGCCGGCCCTGGGTGTTCTTTTTTGTACTGGTATGCACCAGATGGTATGCTAGGCATTTGTCATGTGTTATCTCATTTATCTCATGTAATCCTTCCAAGAATCCATCAAAGATTGATACCATTCCTTCTCTTAACCATGAAAACTCTAGCCTAGTTAAGAACTTTTCTTCACCAGGGCTGGTTTTTAAGGTTATTTGACCAATTTTACTCTTCTTATATATGATCTATCTTTTTGTTTAAATAGCAGCATAGACTAGTGGTTAAAGCCTAAGCCTTAGGACCGGACTATCTGGCTCTACCATTGTCTAGCTGTATGAACTTGGGCAAGATGCATACAGTTTCTCCATAGTTAAAATGGGGTAATGATGGCACCTTACCTCAGAGGGTTTTTGTGATGATTAAATGAGATAATATGTGTAAAATGTTTAGAAAATTGCCTGGAAGAGAGTAGACTCAGCAAACAAGGGAGTTTTTAAAAGTACATTTTAGCCACTATTTTAAATATGCATACAAAAATAAGCATTACAAATTTTTAAAGTTAGATATGAAAAAAAAAAAAAAGCAAAAAACTCCCTTTGGATGTATACTGGCCTTTGGAAGAAACATCTTGAGTCAACTTTCACAGTATAATGCTTTAACAGATGTGCAGTGGGGCACAAATGCAGTATTCTACCAGAGCGTGGTGTATCAGCTAGCCACTGCTGTGTAACAAATCACTCCAGAACTTTGTGGCTGAGGACAACAAGCATTTATTATTTTACAGTTTCTCTGGGTCAGAAATCAAAGAGTAGGGTAGTTGAATATTTTTAGCTCAGAGGCCATGAGGCTTCGGCCGCCAGGGCTGCAGTGATCTCAAGGCTCACTGGGGGAGAATCTGCTCCCAAGTTCACTCGTGTGGACCTCTCCACATGGCTGCCTCACAACACGGCAGCTGAATTCTCCCAAAATAAGATACCATTTAAACTTAGTTCATTAGTCACTTCATTTTTCACAGAAACTCGTTTTTTGGGATTGATTGAACTCTGATTAGAAATATTATGCACCCATGTCTCGTCCGGCAGAATTTGAAAGTCATCTTCTCATAAGCAATGAACAAGTCCCAGGAAGGTGGTCAAAAGGGAATCAT
>NW_007731151.1:81011-82739 GCF_000696425.1 Galeopterus variegatus | reverse complement strand
TGGACCTCTCCACATGGCTGCCTCACAACACGGCAGCTGAATTTTCCCAAAATAAGCATCCAAGAGTGAGAGAGCAAGAGCATCAAGATGAAAGCCAGTCTTTCCATAACTCAGGAGTGACACCCATCACTTCTGCTCTATTCTGCTGCTCAGTGCTGAGTTACTAAATCCAGCTCGCACTTAAGAGGAGGGGATTAACCAAGGCCTAAATACCAGGCAAAGGGATTGTTGGGGGCCATCCTAGTGGCTGCCTACCATGGATGGGTAAATTGAAAGGTCATTGAAGCCAAATATGAGGCCCGTCAAAGAGGCATGGGTTACTTGGGAGAAATTTAGTTGAGTCTAAAATGTAGTTCTTTGTAAAATGAATATGAGGAAACTTCAAGAAGTTCATGGAAAAATAAAATTGAAAGATAATACAAATCTTTTCATGAATACTTTGAGTACCCTTGTATTCATTGGACACCTACCTGCATCAGAGAGCCAGATCTGGTGGGTCTTGTAGGCCTGGTAAGGAGGGTGATGGGTCCACTGGAGGGTGTTGAGCAGAGGAGAGGCATGACCTCATTTACATTTCAGAAAGCTCTCACTGGAGGCTGTGGGCTAAGACAGCAGACCTGTGAAATTGACACGGCTGTTCTTCCATAATAGCGCCTGCATTCATTTGCCAGGGCTGCCTGTGACAAAGTACTACCAACTGAGTGATTTAAGCAACAGAAATGTATGGTCTCACAGTTCTGGAGGCCAGAGTTCCAAGGTCAAGGTGCCAGCAGGGCCATGCTCCCTCCAAAGCACTAGAGAAGGATCTGTTCCCAGGCTCACTCCTAGCTACTAACATTTCTCAGCTTGTGGCATCATAGCTCTGATTTTCACACGACATTCTTCTTGTGTGAGTATCTATGTTCAAATTTCCCCTTTTTATAAGGACACCAAACATATTGAATTGGTAGCCCACCCTACTCCAGTATGACCTAATCTTTTTTTAAATTAGTTATGAATATTCATGAGATACAAAGCTGATTGTCATCCCTTGTGCTCAAGATGTGAAGGCCAGATCCATACTGGCAGCACACCCATTACCACAAATAGAATTTGTACCCCATGTCCCCCACCCAATTATCCCCAAACTCCCTCCCCCTCCACCATTCCCCTGATCTCCACTTTGTAGCCCAGGGAATGTTCTCTCCCTCCGCAAGTCCAACACACCACTGTGGTCTGTCTTTCCTTCCTTCTTTCTCTTAGCTCCCAGTTATGAATGAGTACATGTGGTGTTTATCCCTCTGTGCTTTGCTTATTTCACTCAACATAAGTTTCTCCAGGCTATCCATGTTGTTGCAAATAGGAGAATTTCATTTTTTTTTATGGCAGAGTAGTATTCCATGGTGTACATATAAGACAGTTCCCTTATCCAATCATCCATCGATGGACATTTAGGTTGGTTCCGTGTCTTGGCTATTGTAAACAGAGCTGTGATGAACATGGGATGCAGGTATCCCTTTGACATGATGATTTCCATTCCTCTGGATATATACCCAGAAGTGGGATTGCTGGGTCACATGGAAGATCTGTCTGTAGTTGTTTGAGAAACCTCCATACTATTTTCCATAATGGTTGTACTAATTTACAGTCCCACCAGCAATGCAGGAGCATTCCCTTCTCTCTACACTCTTGCCAGCATTTGTTATTCACCATCTTTTTTGTTATAGCCAGTCTAACTGGGGTGAGGTG
>NW_007731151.1:77666-80912 GCF_000696425.1 Galeopterus variegatus | reverse complement strand
ATTGGAAACAGAGCTGTGATGAACATACGAGTGCAAGTATCCCTTGGACATGATGATTTCCATACCTCTGAGTATATACCCAGAAGTGGGATTACTGGGTCACATGGAAGATCTGTCTGTAGTTGTTTGAGAAACCTCCATACTATTTTCCATAATGGTCGTACTAATTTACAGTCCCACCAGCAATGCAGGAGCATTCCCTTCTCTCTACACCCTTGCCAGCATTTGTTATTCACCATCTTTTTTGTTATAGCCAGTCTAACTGGGGTGAGGTGGTATCTCAATGTAGTTTTAATTTGCATTTCCCTGATGACTAGTGATGTTCAGCATTTTTTCATGTACTTGTTGGCCATTTGTATGTCTTCCTTTGAAAATTGTCTATTCAACTACTTTGCCCATTTTTTAATTGGGTTATTTGTTTTTTTACTGTGTAATTGCTTGAGTTCCTTATATATTATGGATATTAATCCTTTTTCAGATGCATAGTTAGAAAAATTTTTCTCCCACTCTGTAGGTTGTTGTTTCACTCTGTTGATTGTTTCCTTTGCTGTGCAGAAGCTTTTTAGTTTGATATAGTCCCATTTGTTTGTTTTTTCTTTTGCTGCTTGTGCTTTTGGGCTCATGTTCATAAATTCTGTGCCAATACCTGGTTCCTGAAGTGTTTCACCTATATTTTTCCTCAGTAATTTTATAGTTTCAGGTCTTACACTTAAGTCTTTAATCCATTTTGAGTTGATTTTAGTATATGGTGAGAGGTACATACCTAGTTTCATTCTTCTTCATATGGATATACAATTTTCTCAGAACCACTTGTTGAAGAAGCAGTCTTTTCCCCAAGGTAGATTTTTGTTGCCTTTGTCCAATATCAGATGGCTGTAAGCCTGCAGGATGATGTCTGAGTTCTCAATTCTGCTCCACTGGTCTATTTTTATGCCAGTACCATGCTGTTTTGGTTACAAAAGCTTTGTAGTATAATTTGATGTCAGGTAGTGTTATGCCTCTGGCTTTATTTTTTTTGCTTAGGATTGCTTTGGCCATTTGGGGCCTTTTGTTGTTCCATATGAAAGTTAAGATTGTTTTTTTCCATTTCTGTGAAGAATGTCATTGGTATTTTGATGGGGATTGCCTTGATTCTGTAGATCGCTTTGGGTAGTATAGACATTTTCACAATGTTAATTCTTCCAATCCAAGAGCATGGAATATCTTTCCATCTTTTTGTGTCTTCTTTAATTTCTTTTAGAAGTGGTTTGTGATTCTCATTGTAGAGGTCTTTCACCTCCTTGGTTAAATTGATCACTAGGTATTTTATTTTTTGTGTGACCATTGTAAATGGGCTTGCTTTCTTTATTTCTCTTTCTGTTAGGTCATTATTTGAGTATATAAATGCAACTGATTTGGGGGCATTTATTTTGTATCCTGCAACATTACTGAAGTTATTAACCAGCTCCAGGAGTTTTTTGATAGAGTCTAGGTTTTTCTATATATAGTATCATGTCATCTGCAAATAGAGACAGTTTGACTTTATCTTTTCCAATCTGGATTGCCTTTATTTCTTTCTCTTGCCTGATTGCTCTGGCTAGTACCTCCAGTACTATGTTAAATAGAAATGGTTAGAGTGGGCATCCTTGTCTTGTTCCTGTTCTTAAGAGAAAAGCACTCAGTTTTTCCCCATTCAGAATGATACTGGCAGTGGACTTGTCATAGAAAGCTTTTATTGTGTTGAGATACTTTCCTTCTATACCCAATTTGTTAAGAGTCTTTGTCATGAAGGAACGTTGAATTTTGTCAAATGCTTTTTCAGCATCTATTGAGATAATCTATGTTGTCCTTGAGTTTGTTGAATAATGTATCACATTTATTGACTTTCATATGTTGAACAATCCTTGCATCCCTCGGATGAATCCCACTTGATCATGGTGTATAATTTTTTTGATGTGTTCCTGTATTCTGATTGCTAACATTTTGTTGAGGATTTTTGCATCTATGTTCTTCAGGGATATTGGCCTGTAGTTTTCTTTTTTTGTTGTCTTTATATGGTTTTGGTATCAGAGTTATTTTGGCTAATTACATCTGCAATGACCTTATTTCCAAATAAAGTCACATTTTGAGGTGCCAGGGGTTAGGACTTCTACATATGAATTTTTGGGGAGCACAATTCAGTTCATAACAGCTCTCTTCCTTATATTTCCAGATTATTAGAGAGCTTTCCAAAAAGCACAAATGAGAGAGAGCTTAGGAGGGACAGGGTGCAGCATGGGAAGTGGAAAGTGAGCCAGAGAGAAGCCACTACACCTACAGACAGAATGTGTCCAGGGTCTGTCTCTGCCCTGCTCAGCCTCAAGGGGTACAAACAAAGGCCAAGCTTTGGTAAAAATTCAAGTAGATGCTGATAGAAACAATGCCACCTCCACCCATGTATTTGTCAGCTTCTCAGGCCATCAGCCCCAAGTGACTTACCCATTTGTCTCACCCTTTCTGTCAGGATCACACGTCTCACCAGGAAAGGAAAGCTCCTAGGTGCTTTTGTGTGGGTGAGCTCATTAGGAAAAAGCAACCTATTTAAATGAATTAATGAAACACTCCTGAATTCTGTGCAAATTAGGCCTGTATAATATGAAGAAGGGAGGAAAAGTTTGCTGTAGTTTTGTGTAGAGGTGGGAAATACCCTCAGCATTTATTACACTTAATGATGAGATATTATTCCTGGATGGTTTTAAGGAGAACATTAATAATATGTGATGCAATGAATCTACATTAGTGCAAAAAAATTATTTTCTTTGCCTTTATTCAGTCTATCTGGTCTACTCATTACCTGATGTATTTTGCATTTTCCTTAAAATACTGGACATAATTCCATTTTTTTTAGGGTCCAGCCTGAGAGATGACATTGAATAGATATCCAGGAGGAACATACAGGAAAGGTGGGTGGATAAACCCTAAGTTAATAGACCTGAAGTGATACATTGATGGCTTCACCATCAGTTTGAAACTGTTGAACAGAAAGACTGAAACAAATATCTGATATACCCTCTTGGGACTCCTTAGCATGGCCTAAAGTACAATTAAAATTGTGCAAGAAGCTAAACTTGAACTGTTCTAATCAAATGGCAAGTTATTTTTAAAACAATTAGCAGTTTCAAAATTCTTAAGATGTTAAAATTATACATATTTTTTCCCAGGGAAATTCTTTTTTTTTTTTTTTTTTTTTTTTTTTTTTTTTTTTTTTTTTTTTTTTTTTTTTTAAAA
>NW_007731151.1:36607-76698 GCF_000696425.1 Galeopterus variegatus | reverse complement strand
TTTTTTTCCCAGGGAAATTTTTTTTTTTTTTTTTTTTGTCTTTTGTCTTTTTTCCGTGTCCAGCAACGGATCGCAACCCTCAGTGTTGCCCCCGTACCGGACCGGGGACCGGCAACGGGATTGCAAACCTCGGTGTTGCTCCCGCGCCTCGCTCAGCCAGTGAGCGGGAACCGGTCTGTATGTGGGATCCGAACCCTCGGGCGGGAGCGCCGCCGCGCTTCCCAAGCGGCGCACTATCCAGTGCGCCACCGGGCCGGCCCATCCCAGGGAAATTCTGCAATACAACTAATGGAGAGAGTGGAAAGAGCCCAGGAATGAGAATAAGACAAACCAGGTTCTTGTTTTGGCTCTTCCTGTAACAAGCCAAGAGGCTCTGATCTCCTCTAAAGCAACACTCCTCAAAACAGCTGACTAAAGTTGCTGCCATTAATTTATCTTCTTTTGTTCTCTTTTGAACTTACTCCAATCTGACTTTTGACCTTAATATGCCACAAAACCTTCACTGAAAACCACCACATTGCAAGATCCAAAGGTTAACTCTCAGCAGCATTTAAATTGCTGACGACTCCTTCCTTCCTGAAATCAATGTTTTACTTTGCTTCCAAAACACAAGTCATTCTTGTTCCTTTTCCTGTCCTACTAGCTGCTTCTTCCTGAGCCCCATTAATTCATTTGACAATTATTTAGTGCCTACTATGTGCCAGGCATGCTCATGGCATTAGAGATATAGTAGTGAACGAGCCAAAGCCCTTGCTGTCTGGAGTACATCGCATTCTAGTAGGTAGAGGCAGACAGTGATGTTCTGGAAACCAGGGGAAGAGAGAGTTTCAAGAAGGCAGGAGGGTTCAGCTGGCCAAGTGATGCCGAGAGATCAGGTGAGATGAGGGCTGTGAATTAACTACTGGATTTGGCACTTAGGGGGTTGATGGTAACCCTGACAGCATGAGTGTTAGTAGAGGGGTAGAAATAAAAATCGGTTTGGGGTGGGTTAAAATGGCAGGTGAGGAGGAGTTTGTAGCAAGTGTACTCAACTCCTTTCAGGACATGTTGAGATGGTGCTTCTTGCTCTTCCTTTTTTCTGAAACACTTTCCTGCACTTGTCATTTTTCAGTCTCAGCACAGATTTCATGCTTCAGTGAAGTGTTCTCTACCACCCACTCTAAGGTGTTCCTCCTTTGTCATTTTCTTTCATGGACCCATCTTATTTTCCTTCACTGCACTATCATGTTTATAATTATGGAATTAAGTATTTGAAATTGATTTAAAATGTCTGTTCCATTGTTCTTTAAGTTCCATTAAGGCTGTTTTAAGTTCTTCAAACTGAGTGCCTGAATGTTAATGGCACAATATACTTGTTGTTTGAATGAATAAGTGGATGAATAGATGGATAACCAGCCTTCTTTCCCTAGGACTGTGATGGACTGTGACCTATCAGCTTGGTTAAGATGGAACTACATTTCCCATAATCCCATTTCATGTCTCCTGAGTATACTTGCTGGGAACAGAACTTGGGCAAGATTTGCAAAGCAGAAGTAAAGCAGTAGTCATTACTCTTGGAAGGTCTTGCCATCAAACACGTGGAGAATGAACAGATTCAGAAGTGCCCAGGATGCCAGCTTGTCATTTCTCTTGTCCATTCTTTGTCTAGCTCTTCTTTCTGACTACTAGACCCGACTCCTAGGTTTAAAACCAGACGTTTAGCTGTGGACCCACAGAGGTGGAACTATACACAGCCCACAGCTTCCCATAGGCCTATCAAGGAGGTTCCCTTTCCAGTCCTAGTAAGCTCGCTGAGATTTCCCTGCAAGCTGTACTTGTCCACCCTGCACCAGTTCTTCAGGAGGGCTGGCTGGTGACTCTGTCTCCTTTCCTCCAACACTCCCTTCTGGATGTTACTTCCCTAACATTTGCCACAATTATATAAGGTCTAATTCTGTAATAAATCTCTTATCCAAAAACAAGTATAGTGGCTCTAGTTTCCTGCCTAAACCTTTGTTGTTGGTATTGTTATCCGTGTGCTCAGCCGCATGGAGTTCTATTCCTCAAAGCTGATGATGACCATAGCTCCTGCAGAGTGCCTGGCCTACCGGCAGCAGGGACCAGCCCTGAGTGCTGAATGTGGCACCATTCCTCAGGGGACCCAGCCAGCTGTCTCATTACTTTGGACTACTTCCATCATGGAAGGCAGTGCTCTGTTCTCCCTGGAATAAAACTTACTCTGGATATGAGTTTGCCTTCTTTGCCTTCTTTGCTGGATGTTTCTGCCAAAACCATCATCTAAGGACTTTCAGAATATTATTCACTATTCTACAGAGCTTTGTTTCTGACCAAGGAATTCATTTTGTACCAAGTTAAGTGCAACAATGGTCCTATGTTTGTAGTATTTACTGGTTATTACCATATTTTCTATCATGCTGAAGCAGCTGATCTGATAGAAGATTCAGTCGTGGTTCCAGCTGACTGGCAACACTGCAGAACTGGGGTAATACCCTCCAGTATGTAGTACATCCCCTGAATCAGCGACCAATATATGTTGTTGTTTTTCCCATTGCCATGAAAAAGAATCAGCTGGAAAAGGAATGAATGGTATATATGAGAGGTATGGGTCTAGTTTCATTTTTCTACATATGGATGTCCAGTTTTCCCAGCACTATGTATTGAAGAGGCAGTCTTTTCCCCAATGTATGTTCTTGTTGCCTGTGTCAAAGATCAGTTGGCTGTAAGTATGTGGGTTGATTTCTGGGTTCTCTATTCTGTTCCATTGGTCTGAGTGTCTGTTTTCATGCCAGTACCATGCTGTCCTAGAGCTTTGTAGTATAGTTCAAAGTCAGGGAGTGTCATGCCTCTGGCTTTATTTATTTATTTATTTTTTGCTCAGGATTGTTTTGGCTATTTGAGATTTTTTGTTGTTCCATATGAATGTTAGGATTGTTTTTTCTATTTCTGTGAGGAAAGTCATTGGTATTTTGATGAGATTGCATTGAACCTGTAGATTGCTTTGGGTAGTATGGACATTTTCACAATGTTAATTTTTCCATTCCAAGAGCATGGAATATCTTTCCTTCTTTTTGTGTCCTCTTTAACTTCTTTCAACAATAATTTATAGTTCTTACTGTAGAGATCTTTCATCTCTTTGGTTAAATTTATTCCTAGGTATTTCATTTTGGGGATGACTACTGTAAATAGGTTTGCTTTCTTGATTTCTTTTTCTGCTAGTTATTGGAGTAGTACCACATGTCCTCACAGGTGTGAGCTGAAATAAAGAAAAGAAAATAAGTAAGTAAGAAAGAAAGAATCACAATAATGCATTGAACTTTCACATGCACAGAAAAGAAAACAGAACTATAGTTATTAGAGGTAGAAAAGGGGGAAGGGGCGGGGAGTTGGCAAGAAATTAGTTAAGGGTCACAAAAGTTGACTATATTTGGTAAACATGAGTATACTAATTATCCTGATTTGATCACCACATATTGTACACATGTATTGATGTTCAATTCTGTACCCCACAAATATATATAGTCAATTATCTTTCAATAAAAAGAAAAAAGAAAAGGAATGAATATCACTAGGCGATGGAAAAAAAGAACATATGAGAATTTGTGTATCTTCTTTTTGGGGGGAAAGTTTATATTTTTGAATTGTATCATGTTATATAGAAGCATGATTTTGCTACTGTCTTTATTTAGATATCAAATATGCTTAAACAGGAATTTACAGATGCCAAGTTGACAAAGAATAAATTGTGCTGTATTAAGCTCTATTGATTTGGTTAATCTGGATTATACATTTCCCAGAATCTTCTTGTCTGTATGGTTCCTAGTTACATCTGGCCAGACAAGGAACTTGCATGAGCTCTAAAAGATAGGGAGCAAGTGGTCCCCACTCTAAGAAGGCTTCATGGTTAGAGAAGTGGTGATGGATAAGCACAGGGAAGGCCAGCAGGTCCCAGCTTCTCCTGACTCTCCTTTACTCTGCCTCTAGCTCTCCCTCCTGCTTGCTGGTCCTATTGACCAAAAGTGGTGCCAAACCTGGTGCCAGATGCTTGAATATGGATGCACAGCCATGGTAGTTACATAGAGGCAACAGATTCCTAGATCTTTCCACAGCTTCCTTTGGTGGTCCCAATTAAGTGGCTTCTCAGATATTCCTTCAAACTCTGACCTGTCTTCAGACCAATGTCTGACCAATCTTCAGGAGGGCTGGTTAGTGACTTATTTTCTGATCCTCCAATTCCCCTTCCCAGACATTTACTTCTAACAGACCCATTGGCCTACCTAAAATTCTCCACAGATAACTTTTACTATGTCCAATAACTAATGGCCCTGAATATCCCTAAGTTCTCATAGTAGCTCTATCTATTCTCATATGAGAAGAATCTGAAAGCATTTTGCTTTTCTTCTTGAGACTGGTTACAAGGAAAAGGGCAAGGAATGAATATTTTCTTTGTTATAAAAATTCCATGTAATTTTTTATTCTTCATATTAAGTTGATAGGCATTGGAAGGACAGGCAAGACATCTAGTGTTTTATCTGACACCAGAGTTAGGAGAGCCAAAGACCTACCTCAATACATCTCACATAGTTATTATAAAAAGTCAAAGGTAAAGCAAATATCCTTGCTAGTGACACTAACTGATTTTTTTATGCAATATTTATTGCTATAGTGACTTATTTGTTCTTGAACATCAAATTATTTTTTCCTGGCTATCAGGCAATTCCTCTCAAAATAACTTTCGCCTCAGAGGAGAGTAAAGTCGTGTATCAAGTCCTACTTGTCAAGCCCTTGGGGGTGAAACTGGAAAGCACACCAAATCATGAACAGAGTGGTTTATTTTAAAAAAGGAGTCGTCTCTGAATGACAGTCTGAGTATTTTCAAAAACCCAAGAATTGTAAATGTTGGTCAAGTGCTCACTCCTATTTGGAGTGCAGGTTAAGGGGAATTGAGTGTTTTTCCTGTGTATTTTATGGAATGATATCTCATGCTGTTTGACACAATCTACATGAACTGCGTTAAGTCATGATCCCAACAAAAGACACATGGCCCATGAGGAGAGTTTGACGAAAAGATGGTTTACAGAGCCCAGCTCAGGGTTCAGGGAAGCCAGTGAGGCTTGGTAAGGCTTCCTGGGCTAGGAACAGTGGAGAGCAGGGGACAAGCCCAAAGGAGCAGCGGGACTAAGCAGTTTCGGGGGACCTGAGGTGAGTAAGTACCTTGACTTCAATATCTTCCATCCTCCTATTCCTGCCAGGGCCTCCCATTGTCCAAATGCAATTATATTATATTACAGAGTGCAATGGACTCTAGTTGGCACAGTCCATAAAGGTCAGCCTTCCAGGGCCTATACAGGGTGGGGAAGGCTGGAGAGTAGACCTAGGGGCAAGCAGAGTGTCCATCCAGGCTATTGCATCCAGATTTATATGGAAGGAAACTAGTCCTCTTAATCCAGATGTAATGACCATGTTATCAAATGTCATCAGGGATGTCTCTCCTGCCACGGTTATGCATGAAAAGGCACTCTTCATGCAGCAGGACATAGTCAAGCTCTTTATCTGTTGCACATCAAGGTTAGCAAGAAAGTAAGTGTTCATTCATTCAGGTGAAAACCACTTGGCTTGAATATTTCAATGTCTCTTTGTATTTTGGTCTTTTTTAAAAGTCATGAGGGCATAGATTTTGAATTTTGCTGTAGTGTCCTATACATCAAAACTTACTGGCCTGTTTTGGGACTCTTGCATTTGGGATAGCTCACAGAAAGATGTAGGCATTTTATTGTCATTAAAAATATCAATGGAAGAGCACAAAAGTCTTAATATGTCTTCACAGTGACCCTGGTCTTCTTAAATTAATTTAATTGGATATTTCCTCTTCATTCAACATTGGAGTTTTCATTGAATGTCACAGCATTCCAAATACCAAATGATTCTAATGAGCAAAACAATTCAAGCCATTTTAATCAGAGAAATGACATTCACTAATCACAAAATGTCTATGTGGAATGACTTGTGCTGGGTATTAACAAGGATTTCCCTCTGACAGTGGGACATGCAGCAGCCAGGTCTGGTCTCCCTGCCCATCTGCTGGCAATAGCAAGCTGGGATTTCTCATGGCTGAAAGCAGGATCCCTGGATTCTTTCTGTCACTGGAAACGGTAGGCCAAGGTTATATCATCAAACCTCTGGAGTAACTTATTTGTCCATGATGAAACTACTTGGTTGCTGTCCTCCAATGTCAGGTTTTAGCATCTTCTATCCATCTGATCTTTTTCCTCCTTCGTGCCACTGAATAAGATTCTTATATCCAGGACCATCGTTATCTCCTTGTGTCTTCACAACTTTATTTGCTGAATGATTATATTAGGTAAATCGTGGTAAAAAGCAATTATTTCTTAAAACTTCTACCAAGGTTTCTTACAGCAGAGGAAAGTAAATATGTACTTCTGGGATTTGGGGGAAGTGTGGGAAGGAGAAGAAGACAGGTGCATCCCATTGTAAACAGGAATTTCCTTTGAAGTCTCGTGTTTCCTCAGTAAAATTTGGATGGGTTTTTGTTTTCTATGTCATGATATCACAAAATGTAAAAATAATAGTTTTCTGTAAATCTGAAAGAATTGCAGCTTCATGAAGATGTGCCATATTTTTCTGTGGCCTCACACATCCCAGCACACCACTATGGAATGTTATCTGAGAAGCATAGACTTTTACTTATCAAGTAAGCAAAAATTAAAAACATGTATGCATGCACTTGATTGCACACAGCTCCCAGGATTATAAGGGTATTTATTGTGAGAAACAAGGCTTCTGGAAGAAAATTTATCAGTATTAGTCAAACATTCATATATTTTGACCCTGCAATTCAGCAGTAGGAATTTATTCTAGGAAAGTAATCACAGATATGCACAGAGCCACAGAATGTTTGTTGTAGGGGCAGCTTATAAGAGTGAAAAGTCACGGTGTCACGAATAACATGATTTCATTCTTTACGGTAAGTGAAATAAGTCAGGCACAAAAAGGTAAAGACCACATATTCTCACTCATATTCTCACTTTTTTTAAAAAAATAAAGTTAAACTCATAGAAGTAGAGAGTAGAATTGTAGTTACCAGAGACTGGGAAGGATGGAGGTGGGGGACAGGGAGAGGTTGCTTAATGGAGACAAACTTACAGCTACATGGAAAGAATAAGTTCTAGTGTTCTACACTAGTGCCGGGTGACTATAATTAACAATAATTTATTGTATATTTTCAAATGGCTAGAAGAGAGGAGTGCAAATGTTATCACAAAGAAATGATCAATGTTTCCAGGGATGGATATGCTAATTAGCCTGATTTGATCATCGCAGTGTATATGTGTATTGAAGTATTACTCTGTAACTCATAAATATGTACAATTATTATGTTATTACATGACAATTAAAAAATAAAATTTAAAATAGAGTGAAAAGTCAGAAAGAAAATAAATGTCCAAATTTGTTTTATAAATTATGGCACATTCAAACATGGCCTACTCTATTGGGTATTGGTTGGCTGATTACCCAGCACCCACTTGTTCCTTTTCCCTTCTTAACAGTACTCAGATTTTGATACAGTAACACTCCCTGCCCATTTACTTCAGGCCATGAGCATATCCTCCACTCAAGAAATAAGCCCTGATTGGTTTAAGCTAATTAGGATAAGCACATTTCTTGTGCTACAGTTATTGGTTCAGGCAAACAGACCCAAACCAATCAGTACAAGGTACTTCCTTCCAGTGCTTTCTACTAGGATCGACTTTCTACACCTCTATTTTACCCTCTTTTGACTTGGGNTTAATGGAGACAAACTTACAGCTACATGGAAAGAATAAGTTCTAGTGTTCTACACTAGTGCCGGGTGACTATAATTAACAATAATTTATTGTATATTTTCAAATGGCTAGAAGGGAGGAGTGCAAATGTTATCACAAAGAAATGATCAATGTTTCCAGGGATGGATATGCTAATTAGCCTGATTTGATCATCGCAGTGTATATGTGTATTGAAGTATTACTCTGTAACTCATAAATATGTACAATTATTATGTTATTACATGACAATTAAAAAATAAAATTTAAAATAGAGTGAAAAGTCAGAAAGAAAATAAATGTCCAAATTTGTTTTATAAATTATGGCACATTCAAACATGGCCTACTCTATTGGGTATTGGTTGGCTGATTACCCAGCACCCACTTGTTCCTTTTCCCTTCTTAACAGTACTCAGATTTTGATACAGTAACACTCCCTGCCCATTTACTTCAGGCCATGAGCATATCCTCCACTCAAGAAATAAGCCCTGATTGGTTTAAGCTAATTAGGATAAGCACATTTCTTGTGCTACAGTTATTGGTTCAGGCAAACAGACCCAAACCAATCAGTACAAGGTACTTCCTTCCAGTGCTTTCTACTAGGATCGACTTTCTACACCTCTATTTTACCCTCTTTTGACTTGGGAGACTAGAAATCTAAACACTGTATGTTCAAAACTCCTTGAGACCAGGTTTTTCCCATTAAGTTCTCCAAGTTGCATAAGCTCATGTGAGATTTGGAAGCTGGCAGGAAGGTGGACCGATCTTTGTATGATGTTGTGGATAGACCTGAGTGCTGGCCATTGCCAGTTTCTCTGAACCTATTTTCTCATCTGTAAAACAGGAATAAATTGGGTAGCTCAAATGGTAACATGATAGATGCCTTTATGCCCTCTTTTTCAATGTTTCTCATCTAGATATTGTGATGGCAGTGTCACTCACCTGAGGGGTCTGAGAATTCTTGGATACAGATGGCTATTTTTGTAATGACTTCTTATGCCTGAAACCAGGAGTCTAGTTAAGGACCTGAGCCAAGTGGGTCTTGGCATTTGGGTCAGATCTGATCTGTTCAGAGCCTGGGTTTTCCACACCACCCTGCATCTTCCTTAGGAACATATTCTGGGCCTGCCTGACAAAGTTCCAGACAATAAAGAATTGATTTTCCCACAGGAGAAACTGAGTAGGGGCTCAGGACCCTATTCAGCTCAGAGCTGCTGTTGGCTCTGATCCTTTTTAACTGTAACCTTGGGCAAATAAATTCACCCCTTAGGACCCCTGTTAGTTCATCAGAAGAAAGGTTTGGAAAAGGTGTTCTCAAAAGGCCCTTCCAATTTTAGCAGCTCCTTGTATTAGTGAGACAAAATCACTAATACAAACTCAATCTTTATGCAAAACTCGATCTTTATGCAGCTGAAGGTCAGTCCTGCAATGTCTTTATTTCATATACATCTTTTAAACATGCCCTTTAGTAAATTTACCCCAGAGTACAAAGTATAAAGAATAACAATTACCATGTATTGCACAGAATAGTAAGGTCCAGGGCATATTATAAATTGGCCCCTATGAAAATTGCTGATGTTTTACCTTATTTGATACACAAATGGGCATTTTCATATGATTCAACCTAATAAAATCATTAAAATGGAAAACGTTTCATGTGTTGTGTTTGTCTTGAACGTCAGCAGATTAGCAAAAAACTGACCATCTCATGTTTTTCTTTAATTTAACACATTGATGCCAAAATCTTTTGGGTTATTTTATTTTTTCCAGGGTTGGAGGGGTATATGTGGTGGAAGAGAGAAAGATAGAACCATATTTAAGTTATTATAAAAGATAAGAAGATATCTGAATTCCCTTTGTCCTCTAGCCAGAAAGCCCTCACCGTTGATTCTCTCCTGCACAGCAGAATCTGAAATGTGGCTGACCTGAGCTCTATGATATCTGGTCCTGCCTTGGTTTTCTGGGCATCTTCATGGTGACAATCATTGCAAGCTCCTGGACACTGTGGCTAACTTGTCTCTTTATGTCCTTTTAATCCAGTTCTTTGGCAGAGTAGACACAGAAGCTGTGTCTATGTCAACAATGTTGGTAATATTACAGTTGTAAGTACTATGTAGAACTTATTACGTGCAAGGTACCAGTTGAAGTGCTTTGTACACATTAAATCATTTAACCTTCACTTTCCTATGTGGGTTGTACTATTATGACCCACTTTACAGATGAAGAAACTGAGGCACATAAGGTTTGCTTTACTTGCTCAAGGTCACACAGCTAGAAAGTGGCCCAGACAGAATCTCAGCCTCCACTGTAACCTCAGGCTTTGCTGCCTCTATTGTTATTAGCATATCAGTGTTGTGGAAAGAGTAACTGCCACCTACAATCCTAGACAAGTTTACAAAGGTACCTTATAATGAATAAACTGACTATACAGTCACAACGTTTATCTGCCTCAGTGCAGCACCCTCATGCTCCCTTTCGCATCTGTCCAGGGATGGAGGTAAGGGCCCTGTACTCACAGTAGGTTAGAATTTCCCGGTTGGAGGAGGCTGGTGTAATTGACTTTCACCTCTGAGATTGTGATGTACTTTTTTAGTGATATCCCCATTTAAACCTCTGCCCTAGATATTGATGAAGAGCAAAATCAACTTGAACTATTTCCATTGTTTTTCAAGGTTTAGATGGACGAGAGAGTATCATTTAATATGTTTATTAATAAAATTACTTCATCTTCTTATTTGCCTAGTGCATTACTTGTCTGTCTACTCTAGATGAGTTTTTAAGCAGTAAACCTACAGCAATTTTAAATTCAAATGCAGATTATTGTCTTCAAAGCCCCCTTTGGGGAGCTCTATTCCCATTTCATTGATGCTGCCTTTTTCCAAGGGTTTGGAAATGTTGGTGATTGGTCTTCTGAGCTGATTGGAAGACAGAGAAACGAGGCTGGTTACTTGACGACCATTACTGAGCACCATGAAATGTTATTCCTCCATTCCTGTATGAGAACAGCAAGGGAGGCGCTGTCCAGCACCGCCCCAGGAACTCAGCTGGAGCCCTTGTCCTAGGGGTCCTTAGGAGAGAACCACTCATTCCAAATTGAGACATTAAAATTTTAATCTCCCCAGGGTCTGTCACAAGAACCTGCAAGTGGATGATGGACTGTCTGTAGAGCTTGGCTGTTTTCCTTGGATGCACTTTTAAGTCTGAGAAATTTGCACATCTTTTTCCTTAGCAAGCAAGTTATTTTAGGAAAAGAAAATGCACTCATCCATTTAGCATCGTAGATTTAAGGGAAAACTTTTATCTTTCCACAGGTTGGGGTTTTGTAATGTTTTTTCATTTTACTTGTACAGTGACGTCTGCCCCTAATTTACCCACAGAAGTTGTCTTATGAACTTGCTGGATTTGGGTGGTCCATCCTTAGGTCAACAATGATTTTTCTACTCTAAGAAGTCCTGAAAGGACATTATCTGAGGATGTCCTTGGTGGCCCAGGCACAATGATTTGAAAACATGCCCATGGTTATCACTTTGCCTTCTTTATCCAGACTACAGTCCTTTCACAGCCCCATCTGGAGTTCTTGGCTCAGTGTTATAGAAGGACAGATTCCTAGCAGATGGTTTATCAGAGGACCTGGCACATGGTTTGGCCAAGAAAACCTCATCTAATACCTCTGAGTTTGGGAAGCTTTAGAGTGAAGAGTAGCTCCAAGCCTTCTGCACAACCAGGAATGTTTTGCTTATTAGACTTTTTAAAAAGATGCTCAGAGTAAATATCTAGACAGCAGCAGTTCTGGGGATCTGGTGCCACAGAGGCACAAAATAATGTATCCCCTTAGACCAGTTTTATGACATCTATGAAGTGTGGGGATAAGGCCAGAGCCTTGAGCCTGAAAGGAATGAGGCAAATCCTAAAAGATATCAGGCATTTTGACAAGTGATATTTCAATTTAAAAAATGTAACTCTGGTCTAAACTGTTGCTTAGATCTTGTATTTCTTTGCTTATTCTTTGCCTAGATGATCTGTCCAATATTTAGAGTTGGGTGTTCAGGTCTCCTGCTATTATGGTATTAGTGTCTATTTCCTTCCTTAGGTCTAATAGAGTTTGCTTTATAAATCTGGCTGCTCCACCATTGGGTTTGTATATATTTATGATTGTTATGTCTTCTTGATGGATCAGTCCTTTCATCATTATGTAGTGGCCCTCTTTATCTCCTTTTATGGTTTTTAACTTAAAGTCTATTTTATCTGATATAAGAATAGCTACTCCAGCTCATTTTTCATTTCTATTTGCTTGGTATATCTTTTTCCATCCTTTCACTCTTAGTCTATGTGAGTCTTTACAGGTGAGGTGAGTCTCTTGAAGGCAGCATATAGTTGGGTTCTCCTTTTTAATACAGTCAGTCAGTTTGTGTCTTTTGAGTGGGGAATTTAATCCTTTTATATTAAGAGTTGTTATTGAAAGTTGATGATTTACTCCTCGCATTTTATTGGTTTTTGTTTGGATGTCTTAAGTATCTTTTGTTCCTTTCTTTTTGATTTACTGTTTTTCTGTATTTGTTGGTTTCTTGGGGTGGTAGATAAACTTTTTTTTTTTCTCTTTATTTTTAGCATTTTAATTTTAATAGTGGTTTTTGTTTTTTCTTGAATATTTATGGCAGTGGTGGTTGTTTTTCAGGTACTAAACCCAGTACTCCCTTGAGAATTTCTTGGAAGGCTGGTTGCTCAGTAGTGAATTCTCACAATTTTTGTTTGTCCTTCATTTTGTAAGGATAGCCTTTCTGGGCAAAGTATTCTTGGCTGGCAATCTTTGTCTTTTAGTATTTTGAATTGGACTTGGCAGATATCTACAGAACATTCCATCCAAAAACCTCAGAATATTCGTTCTTCTCATCAGCACATGGAACATTCTCCAGGATAGATCACATGTTAGGTCGCAAATCAAGTCTCAACAAATTCAAAAAAATTGGAATTATTCCATATATTTTTTCAGATCACAATGGGTTAAAATTAGAAATCAATAACAAATGAAACTCTGGAAACTATACAAACACATGGAAATTAAACAGCATTCTACTTAATGACATATGGTTCCAAGAAGAAATTGAACAGGAAGTAAAAAAAAATTATTGAAACTAATGAAAATAATGACACATCATACCAAAACCTGTGGGATACTGGTAAAGCAGTACGAAGGGAGAAATTTAGCACATTAAATGCTTACTGCAGAAGAATGGAAAGATGGCAAGTAAACAACCTAACACTTCACCTTAAAGAACTAGAAAAACGAGAACGATCCAAACCCAAAGTTAGCAGATGGAAAGAAATCATTAAGATCAGAGCAGACCTTAATGAAATAGAAACTGAAAAAAACTACACAAAAGATCAATGAATCAAAAAGTTGGTTTCTTGAAAAGATAAAGAAAATTGACAAACCATTAGCAAGGCTAACTAAGAAAAGAAGAGAAAAGACCCAAATAACAAAAATTAGAAATGAAAAACGTGATATTACAGCTGATACCTCAGAAATAAAAAAAATTATTAGAGACTACTATAAACAACTATATGCCAACAAATTTGAAAATCTGGAGGAAATTTTTGGACACACACAAACTAACAAAACTGAGCCAAGAAGATGTAGAAAATCTTAAGAGAACAATAACAGTAAAAGAGATTGAAGCTGTAATAAGAAGTCTCCCAACAAAGAAAAGCCCAAGACCACATGGGTTCACTGCAGAATTCTACGAAACCTTCAAAAAGGAATTGATACCAATACTCTACAAACTATTCCAAAAGACTGAAACAGAGGCCATTCTCCCAAACTCATTGTATGAAGCAAACATCACCCTGATACCAAAACCACACAAAGATAAAACAAAAAAAGAAAACTACAGGCTAATATCCTTGATGAATATAGGTGCAAAAATCCTCAATAAAATACTAGCTAATGGAATACAGCAACACATGCACAAAATTATACTTCATGATCAAGTGGGATTCATCCCAAGGATGCAAGGTTGGTTCACATATGCAAATCAATAAATGTGATACACCACATCAACAAAATAAAAAACAAAAACAGTATGATCATCTCTATAGATGCTGAAAAAGCATTTGACAAAATTCAACATTCGTTCATGGTAAAGACTCTCTACAAGTTAGGTATAGGTGGAAAGTATCTCAATATAATTAAAGCCATATATGATAAGCCCACTGCCAATATCATCCCAAATGGGGAAAAGCTGAAAGCCTTTCCCTTAAGAACAGAAACTAGACAAGGATGCCCACTCTCACCACTCCTATTCAACATATTGTTGGAAGTACTAGCCAGAGTAATCAGAGAAGAGAAGGAAATAAAGGGCATCCAGATTGGAAAGGATGAAGTCAAACTGTCCCTGTTTGCAGATGACATGATCCTATATATTGAATAGCCTAAAGCCTCTACAAAAAAACCCTTAGAGTTGATATATGATTTAAGCAAATTTGCAGGATACTAAATCAACACACAAAAAATAGTAGCCTTTCTATACTCCAACAGTGAACACACAGAAAAAGAAATCAAGAAAGCTAGCCCATTTACAATAAAATACCTTAAAATACAATAAAATAAAAAATAAAATACTTAGGAATAAAGTTAACAAAGGATGGGAAATATCTCTACAAGGAGAACTATAAACAACTATTGAGAGAAATTAAAGGTGACACAAGATGATGGAAAGATATCCCATGCTCTTATATTGGAAGAATTAAAATTGTGAAAATGTCCATACTACCTGAAGTGTTCTACAAATTCAATGCAACCCCCATCAAAATTCCAAAGACATTTTTCTCTGAAATGGAAAAAATTATCCTAACATATGGAATAACAAAAGAGCATGAATAGCCAAAGCAATTCTGAGCAAAACAAATAAAGCTGGAGGCATAACACTACCTGACTTTAAACTATACTACAAAGGTATAATAACCAAAACAGCATGGTACTGGCATAAAAACAGACACACAGATCAAAGGAATAGAATAGAGAATCCAGAAATCAATCCATACACCTACAGCCATCTGATCTTTGACAAAGGCACCAAGTCTACACACTGGGGAAGAGACTGCCTCTTCAGCAAATGGTGCTGAGAAAACTGGATATCCATATCACAGAGAATGAAAATAGACCCATACCTGTCGCCATATACTAAAATCAACTCAAAATGGATTAGAGAATTAAATATACACCCTGAAACAATAAAATTCATTAAAGAAAACATAGGGAAAACACTCCAGGAAGTAGGATTGGGTACAGACTTCATGAATATGATCCCAAAAGCACAGGCAACCAAAGGAAAATTAAACAAATGGGGTTATAGCAAACTAAAAGTCTTCTGCACAGCAAAAGATACAATTAATAGAGTTAAAAGACAACCAACAGAGTGGGAGAAAATATTTGCAAAATATACATCTGACAAAGGATAAATATCCAGAATATACAAGGAACTCAAACAACTTTACAGCAAAAAAATGAGTAATTCAATTAAAAAATGGGCAAAGGAGCTGAATAAGCATTTCTCACAGGAAGATGTACAAATGGCCAACAGACAGGAAGAAATGCTCAACATCACTCAGCATTCAGGAAATGCAAATCAAAACCACACTGAGATACCATCTCACCCCAGTTAGGATGGCTCATATCCAAAAGACTGAATGATAAATGCTGGCGAGGTTGTGGAGAAAAAGGAACCTTTATACACTGTTGGTGGGACTGCAAAATGGTGCAGCCTTTCTGGAAAATGGTTTGGAGGTTCCTCAAATAATTACAGATAGATCTACCATATGACCCAGCTATTCCACTGCTGGGGATATACCCAGAGGAATGGAAATCATCATGTTGAAGGGATACCTTACCCCAATATTTATTACAGCACTATTTACAATAGCCAAGAGTTAGAACCAGCCCAAATGTCCATCATCAGATGTGTGGATACAGAAACTGTGGTATATCCACACAATGGAATACTACTCTGCCATAAAAAAGAATGAAATACTACCATTCACAGCAACATGGATAGACATAGAAAAAATCATATTAAGTGAAATAAGTCAGGCACAGAAAGAGAAATACCACATGTTCTCACTTATTTGTGGGAGCTAAAAATAAATAAGTAAATACACAAACAATCAGTGGGGAGCAGGGAAGAAGACACAACAATCACAAATCCTTGAACTTGTTAAGACAAGTGAACAGATATGAGATTGATGAGTGGGAGGGGGGAGAGGGAGGGGGAAGGGAGGAATTGGTAAAGGGACATGAAAAACAATTACATTGTATATCGATAAAACAAAATAAAAAAAAAATACAACTCTGGGCCAACCCAGTGGCGCACTTGGTAGAGTGTGGCACTTGGGAGCGTGGTGGCGCTCCCGCCGAGGGTTGGGATCCCATACAGAGACCGGTCCGCTCACTGGTTGAGTGCGGTGCGGGCACGACACCGAGGTTTGTGATCCCGTTACCGGTCACGAAGAAAGACAAAAAGTAAAAAAAAATAAAAAAAAAAAATACAACTCTGATCAGCATGAAATGTCTTGCATGCCTATCAGGCTGCTTAATGATCCCGTTACCGGTCATGAAGAAAGACAAAAAGTAAAAAAAAAAAAAAAAAATACAACTCTGATCAGCATGAAATGTCTTGCATGCCTATCAGGCTGCTTAACGTTAATATGTTCAATCTTACCTCTCCCACAGTCTTCTGTCTTCCCATTTGCTGAGGCCAAAAACCATTAGAATCACTCTTGATTCTTCTCTCTCGTATGCAACATCCAGTCCATCCATAAATCTTGTGAACTCTACTTTCAAAATATATACCTAATTCAACCTCTCTGCTACCACCCTCTTTGGAACCATCATTGTCTATCAACCAGATGATGGCAGTAGCCTCCTATCTGGCACCTTGGCTCCCATCTTTCCCCCTCTTTAATCTACTCCCAACAGAGCCGTCTGAGTGAGATTGCTGAAATCCATGTCCCACATATCACTCCTCTGCTGGAAACCCTCCAGTGGCTTCCCATTGCCCTCATCGTGAAAGCTCCACAGGCTTGCAAGGCCTATGTGATTGAACCCTTATGTCTCTGTTCTCTCTGCACTGATCTCTCACTGGCTTATTCTGCTCTAGACACACTGGCCTCCTTTCTGGTCCATCAACTCTCAAGACACCAAGGCATATACCTCGCCAGGACCTTTGAACTTTCCAAGGCTTATGGTGGGAATGAACTTGACACATTTGAGGAACAGAAAGATCAGTGTGATCCAAGCTTAGTGTTAAAGGGGTGGGGTGACTTTGGAGAATTAGGCTGCTCAGTGTCTTAAGCCATGGGATAATGTCAGTCAGAGAGGTATGACATAAACTTATCTGAATGAATGTATTGCATAGCCCAGGTGAGGGAAAGCAGCCTTTCCTTGTCCGACCTTAGAACAAAGTCCATGTCCCCTTCTGGTGTCCATGTCCTCTTATAGTGTAACACCAGCTCTATGCTATGCTGAGATTCTCTATACCACACTTCTAGAAAGAAATAAAAAAGAGAGAGATAAAAGAGATAGAAAAGAGGGGAAATAAACCACATCACCCAGAGCAGGTGGGTGGGTGAATGATTGCATACTATCCCTGAGATAGTGAAACAGGAGGTCACAGAATGTTCTTGGTAACATAAGTCAGATCCTGTCTTTCCTTTTCTCAAAAGCCCCCAATATCCCTTTCTCACTGACTGTGAAAGTAAAAGTCATCACTTTGATGAAGCATGGTGTAAACTGGCCCCACTCCAATCTCATCTCCTCCTGCTTCTCCCTTCCAACCACACTTGCCAGCTGAGTTTCTACCTCCAAGGCTCTGAGCCTGCAGTTGTCTCTGCTGGGAATGCTCTTGGGCCACGTATTCTCATGGCCCTCTCCCTCACCTTATGCAGACCTTTGCTTAAATGTTACCTTTTCAGTGAGGCCTTCCCTGGATATCATATCTAAATCTTTAATACCCTCAACATGTAGTGGTTATTAATTGCTTTAGGATATACTTTCTATTTTGCTCAATCTTGTTTAACCTCATCTCCTCCATTGAAGTTCATTTCCATGAGGGCGGATGGTTTAGACTTCTTTGTGTACTGATGAATCCCCAGCACCTAAGACAGGCGAGTGAGATTTAACTGTGCTTGAACATTTTAGGAAGAAGACAGTGATAAGGCAGGAGCTGCATTTGTAACCCTGGCACATAGTAGACACTCAGTAATTCACTGTTGAGTGAATGAATGTGTAATGATTGGTGTTAGGTGAGAAAAAGGACACCACCTGCATTTTGACAGGGTGGGAGCAAGAAGGATGAGTATTTGCAGATTTGTGACAATTCTTTGAGGCTGCTTTATCTCATGGCCTCTATTCTCTTTGTGAAATGGCAAGTGAAGGTGGGAATGTGGTAGCGGTATGAGGTCAGGGGTAAGGCATGGGGGAAGCTTCGCAGTGTTTATTGTGGAGAAGAGTGAGCTGACTGCAGAAACAGCGTAATGTTAACAGGCAGTGATGAGGACAAGGCTGACTCAGGTGGTCATGAGTTTATTGTGGTGCTAACGTGCCTGGTTGGAAATGTCTACATCAGCAATCAGTAGGCCAGGGGCAGGCATGGAGAAGATGTATAGATGGAATTTTCCAATTGTTGTGATGACTGGATAAGGGACTTGCAGCTACTGGAAAGAGAATTGTTGAAAAGGTGACGACCACTGAATCTGAGCTGTACTGGTAGGAGGTAAACACAAAAGGAGGCGAGGTTGATGAACTGGGGGCTGATAGAACAGTCCGTGGTCTGAAGTCATGGCTCTCTCACCTTTGAGAGCACAGCTTTATCACTGACTTTATCAGAAGGTTTTATTCTTCGTCTCTCGTTCCTGACAACCCTCAGCGTTGGGAGGCGAGGCCACTTTCCTTCAACCTTGATGCAATCATTGGCTGTATTCCTTCTATCATCACTTCTTTATTGCAGGCACAAATTGGAAGTAGGAATTGAGGGAAATGAGTCGTCTATGATAACTTCTGCATTTGGGTGATTTGATGATTGGAGGAGTAAACAATGAATTCAGTTTTTAACAGGGTGAATAAAGATGCTTATGAGATACCCAGGGGGAGACGATCTGCAAATAGTTGGATCTATGGGTCTGGAGTATAACCTAGATGGGGAGAGTTGTGGGTTGAAGATGTGTATTTCTAAATTATCCTTATATAGGTGGTGGTTGTAACCAAGGGAAGGAATGAGCCAAGAGAGCCAGGGCCAGGACGTGCCATAGGGACCACTTGTGTTGATGAGGTGTGTACAATAACATCTATTGAAGGAGAGTGAAAAGAAACCTTCAGAGAGGTGGGAAGAAGCCAGGAATGGTACTGACCAGGGGAGGAGAATTTTGAGAACAAGGGAAGAGTAAACAGGGACCAGTGCTGCAATAGATCAGGTAACACGGGGACTGAGAAGAGGCTGGGACACATTCATGAGGGATTCAGAGGCAGGGAGTGCCAGGAGCCATAGGCACTGCAGCCTCAGGGAGAGCACTGGTTGGAAACAGTGGGGAGTGTTCTATGAATTCCACCCCAAGGTTTGAGACTCCCTTCAACTTTCGTAAGTCAAATGAGGAGCTTGGATTAGATGACAAATTCCTTCTAGATTGAAAATCATGAGTCCAAGATCTTTTACAGGAGCGAGACCCAGCGACACAGAACTGTCCTTCGCTGGGAAACATTTTAAAGCTGGTTTGTTAAAGAAGCCCCATAAACAGCCTCAGGTAATGAAACCTTCATCTCACTAGAATTCTCTTCTGTGGGCGGGGAGTGTAAAGTCGCTGCCCCAGTGGAGGAGTGTGCTGGATCCTGACACCAGCGTGCTGCCCTCTGCCCACTGCAGGCCTGCCCCAGGGAGCTCCGGGCCCCATGGGGGCTTTCTACATGTTGCCCACCGTCAGAGGGGGCTGCCGCGTGGAGCGCTGAGCTGCCGGATGAGGTTGGATGAGGCTGGATGACTGCTTGTGCGGAACATTTTTTGGAAAAATCCAGGCAGTTGGTGGCAGCTGGACTAGATGACCTTGTGGTTATTTTCAACCAAACAAGACGTGTGGTCTCTGAGGGAGGCCTCATTCCTGTTACTAATTTTTCACCTTTCCAATGGGGATTCTGTCACAAAATACTTCTGCCCTGATTTCCACTCGGGGTCACTCAGCTGGCTTCCCTTCCCTGCTGATAGAGCCTCTTCTTTAATATGAGGAGAGGCAAGGCCCCTGACCTTGATATGCCAACTCAGCTGAGCTTCTCTCTTCCCCCAGCTGGTATGTGGGACCCTTTCCTTCCCCAGGGGTATGCTTCATGCCTTTTTTGACTATGGTGGGGCTTCTGGAATTGGGGTCTGCATCCAGGGAGGCCACGGCTACGAGTCCCACGGAGGAGGCACGTGCCCCTCCCAGGCTTCTTCCTCACCCTGGCTGCAGCCCTCAGGCATGCTGTGCACCTGCTGAGGCCTCTGCCCGGAATCTTCTCCGCAGATTCTCTCACGCCTTGTCCCTCCTTTCATTCAGGTCTCTGCTCCAACAACACCCCTCCCCCGACTCCACTGTCTGAAATAGCATCCCTGTTCCTCTCCGTACCCTTACATTGCTTTACTTTTTTCTTCCGAGCTCTTATCAGTCCCTGTTATGTCATCTAGTTCTTTCTTCACTAGTTTATGGTCTGATTCCACCAACGGGAACGTGAGCTCCTGAGAACAGAGGGGTTGCCCGCTTTGTTCAATGGAGCATTCCCAATGCCTGAAACAGTGCCTGGTATAAATCAGTAAATATCTGTTTATTAAACAAAATAGATAATCAATGAACCATGCAAATAATTTCTAAATTATAGTTGTGAAAAGTGCCTCTAAGGAGAAATTCCAGTGTACTTTTTAGAACATTTCTCCAAGGGTGTGTGCAGATCTCAAGATATAAACAGGGGATCCTGAAAGTTCTCTTTCATTGGGTCAGCCTGACAAGCAGGCTGGTGGGTGTGGGGCTTCCCCCCTGCTGTGGAGATTCTGGGCCTCATTTCCACGGGGTCACTGAGCTGTCCAATACATTAGCCACCAGCTGTGTGCACCTATTTAACCTTAAATTAATTATAGTTCAATAAAAGTAAAAATTCACTTTCTTAGTCTCACATTTCAAGTGTGACTTAGTCACATTTCACGTGCTCAGTACTTACATGTGATTAGTGGCTACCATATTGGGAGCACTATTAGATAAACGCTATTTGCATCATTGAAGATAGTTCTACTGGACAGCGCTGGAGTGCTCAGTACTTACATGTGATTAGTGGCTACCATATTGGGGAGCACTATTAGATAAACGCTATTTGCATCATTGAAGATAGTTCTACTGGACAGCGCTGGTCTAGAGTGTGTTTTCAACCAGCAGGCCAGTAGATATTGCACAAGCTAACTTCGAGAGAGAGAGAGAGAGAGAGAAACAAAAAACAAAAGACCTGCTTACTAATGATCCCCATGGAGTCCATGTCATATTTCTTGTAAACTTACTCTTTCCTCTGAATCCCAAAATAGCCGCTCCCCTCTTGTCTCTCTATCCTACCCCTGCCCTTTACCCTAGGAGCATTCTCTTATCACAGTGCTGGGCTCAGAAAAAGAATCCAATAAATGGTGGCCCTTATTCACATTCTTACATTTCCTACTAGAAGGAGAAAGAGGACATGCTTTTGATATTGATATTGAGGAATGAAGGGAGAACATAGACTTTGGATGAAGGCTTCTTTGTGACTAGTGACACTCCTGCTGAGAAGCAGGGAAGTAGTGTGCATTGCCCCTTTGTAGGATGAAGTATAGCATTCTCAGGGGAAAGACTGCAGAAAGAGAGGGGCCCTTGAGCCTCCAGAGCAAGGTAGCCAGGGAAGGATCAGAAATCTGTACTTTGTAAGCAGGCTGTTTTATGATTCTTACTTTCTCTGTTATCCCTCTTTTGTACCTTAACTTTATTTATTTATTTCTTTTTACAGGCCTAGCCAGGCTTTAACCAGGGACAGAAGATTTTGTCCCACTTGTGCTAGAGCACTCAAGGAGATGCAACCATTACTGGGGATAGGCTGGTAGCAGAGGAATTTGATGTGAGCAAATCCCAAGGGAAAAGTGACACTCTGCCAAACAATATTGGATCTGTTTGGTGAATTATTTCTTCCTGCCTGGCGCTTCATCTTCTAGGGTAAAACCTTGCATGTTTTAATAAAAGAAGTGGTAAGAGCAATAGCTTCTAGACCTGAGGTCTGGTAGGGTACAACACCTGTGCTGCATGCAACCCCTGTTTGGTGAATTATTTCTTCCTGCCTGGCGCTTCATCTTCTAGGGTAAAACCTTGCATGTTTTAATAAGAGAAGTGATAAGAGCAATAGCTTCTAGACCTGAGGTCTGGTAGGGTACAACACCTGTGCTGCATGCAACCATGGCGATGCATGGAAATCACATGTTTGCATATCTTGCAGGACCTGGTTGTGTGACCAGAAATGAAGGAAACTCAAAGGTGGAAATATTAATATACATATGAATTATTTGTCACCTCCCATTTGTAATAAAAGAAAATTCTATTACAAATATTCCTCTTGAGGTTATATGCTAATGCTAATTTCTTATATAAATGCAGGATAGATTTTCCCAAGCAGTTCAGCATGCAAGTTTATGGGTGACTATGTGTCAATATGCTCATTTCCAGCGATCATTTACAAGCAATGCATTCTGTGCCGGTAATAGCCTTTGTCATAGTTATTGTCTCACACACCTCTAACGAGACAGCCCTCCTGGAGTCACTCCAATGACCAAGGAGCAAATCGGAAAAATGAACCATCAATCCATTTAATACTAGCCTTTTCTTTCACACGAAAACCTCCACTCAGCTGATGATGACTGACATAAAAACTAAATCCATCTGCTTTATCACTCCTCTCCAAAAGGACAAGTCTGAGCAGCAAGGAAGAGGAGAAAATACGTAGGATTAGTTTTACCTTTAGTCACTGGTCTGCTGTTGTACTAATAATCTAGCCATGTGGGGGGAGAAACTCAACTGTTACAATATTCCTCTTGCTATTTAGTGTAGGTTTGGTATAAAACGTGAAGATGTGACTCATAAGCAAGTAGGATTTTTGAAATATCCTGTTTAATATTATGGAAACCACCTTAACATAGGGTCTGATAATATGGTTAGCTCATTCATTCCTTTATTCATTCATTGGACAAATATATGAGGATATTTCAAAAAGTTGGTGGAAAAATAGCATTGAAAGATAATACAAATCTTTCCATGAACTTTTCGAAGTACCCTTGTATACTGAGTACCTATTATGTCTCGAATGCATGATGGATGTTGAGGGTATAGTAGTAAACACCACAAAAACTGGTTCTTGCCTCCAAGAGCTCACAATCTGGTGGAGAAGATGGACATGTAATAAGTAACAAGTGAGACAAATGCTACCGGAGTGGAAGAATAGAGTATTTTGAGAGCATGTCACTGGACTGTGACAGGCCATGTGGTGGTAGTGCTGGACGGTGGGGCCCATTTCTGAGAAGAAATACTTCGGATGGGACATAAGGGGTGGGAAGGACTGAGGTAGCAGGAGGTGGGGCAGGTGGGAATAAGAGAAAGAAACGTATATGTGTAAGTCCCAGGACAAGAACGACAGGTGACATGTTAGAAACTGAAATGAGACAAGAACGGCTGGTGCAGAGAAATCAAGAGGAGAGTAGCACTTGATGAAACTGGAGAGGCCGGAAAAGGTCACCTCCCAAACAGCCCTGCAAAGCATGGTGAAAAATTTAATATCATGCTAAGGGGAATGGGGAAGCAATGTATTTTCAGCACAGAATGCAGTGCTTTAGCAAGATCTCCCTTAGCAGCAAGAATGATTAGTAGGGCATACGACCAGAGACATGCGGCCCAGTCAGGTGGCTAGTGCAGTAGTCGGAGTGGGAGGTGACAGTGGCTTAGACTAGAGTAGGAGCTGTGAATATTTAGAGAACTGTCAAATTCAACTGGTACCCAGGAGGTAGAACCCACAGCACTTGATTGATTTGATGGTGGAGGGATGAGGGCAAAGAGGGACTTGGGGTGGCTCCTAGGCTTCTGGCTCAGGTGATGGGATAGATGCTGATGCTCTTCACTGAGCCTGGGCAGTGGAGAAGCAGGTTAGGGGAGTTGGGAGAAACATGATGAGTTCGGCTGTAGAAAGGCTGGATTTAAAATACCTGTGGAACATCTGACCAGAAGTGTCCAATAGACTGTTTGAAACATGGCTCTGGTGCTCAATAGAAGCAAGGGTGAGTATCTATTCCACTTTTGTCTCCAGTTCTCTCTACTCATTTAAACAGAGAAGCACATTACAGGCAATAGACTGTTTGAAACATGGCTCTGGTGCTCAATAGAAGCAAGGGTGCGTATCTATTCCACTTTTGTCTCCAGTTCTCTCTACTCATTTAAACAGAGAAGCACATTACAGATAATACCTGTGAAAATTACTTGGAATAAGTTGTAAAAATGGACCTATCCTTTAACTTCCCAATTTAACCTCTGGGAAATTATCTCAAAAAAAAACTATCCAGAAAAAGAAAAGAGCCATACACATTAACTTCTGGTTTATGATAGCAAATATTTGGAAACGATGTTCATGTCCAACAGTAGTTAGATAAATTACAGTTAAATAAATTGTAGCATACCCATAAAATAAAATATTTTACAGATGCTAAAAACAGTAATTTTGGATATTTTATAGCAATTTAAAAGTGTTTTGTCATTTAAAGTTAAACAGCACAATTCAAAAATCTATTTATGCTATCATTATAATTTTCTAAAAATGATCATTATATGGGCAAATCCTAGAAGGGCACTTAAATAAACAAAAAGAGTTGACTTGCTAAGTGATAGAGTTAGGGTGATATTTTCTTCTTGATTTATTAAAATGTCGTTTGTAAACATGCTAAACAAGTAAGATAAATATGGCTTTCTTTTTGTTTTGTTTCTGTGTTTGAAGCAAATGAGTTTTCTTCTTAGATAATCTTAGGCCCTGTCTTGCTGCATTGGAGACACGGAGTTCAGCATTTGTGTGGGGCTCAATGTACTTTGTCAACAACGATCGTGTCTCCCAGGTAAACGCACAATTATGCAGTAGTCTCGTTCCTAAGCATGTCCTACTTTCTTCACCAAAAAAGAAGTCAGCACACCTGGGAGTACATGTGAGTCTCCACTGGGTTCCTGTGGACTCGGATCTTCTCTCATCCCAATTGCTTTTCAGTCTTGGGACTGAACACGTGATCGATCTATTTTCATCCTTTTCTGTATTCCTGACTTGCCTTAGGAAACTAGTAAGAATTAATGATCAAATGTCCTTGACAGGTTTTCCTCCACTTTGTTTAATGTTTTCATCATCTCTCTCATTGAAGGGCTCTCATTAAATATTTGCAAATGGTCATAAAGATGAAGAGCCAATGGTTTCCAAAGGAGAGATGCTCTATAGATATGGGATGCCCATTGTTACCATTCTTGTCTATTCAATTATGTGCCCCTTGTGATCAACAGAGGACATACAGGTCTTTGCTCACAGGGAAATTTTATATAATGACAGTACCAGCGACAGCCGAACCAAAATGCAACACTCCTGCGTGAGATGTCATCCTGAAAGAGGTTGTGAGCAAGATCACCACACTGTCAGGATCCTCTGTTTTCCCAAAAAGAGAAGGGATGCCTGAGAACTAGTACAGAAAATGAACTCCAGTGGTAATGTATAGTGAGGACAGATTCATGTTTTTTCAAATAATCTGGGCTATGTGGCAAAGAAATCAATGCCAATGAAATAATGGAACATAAAGTCCCAGAGGTAACAGAGCTCTTTTTCATTCTGGGAGGAAAAAAACAAAACCAAACAAAAATGGATTTAAAATGTCCTTGTCGTGTTTTATGACAAATGGAGAAATAAGCAGATTGGCTGGGTGGGTTCTCTTGGAAGAGATAACATGGCTGAATATTCAGATGTTCCTTTTCTTCTCTAGGGAGCCAACAAGAAACGTACGATGAATGCCACAATGGGACAGTCAGGGGACAGGGGAGAGCAGCAAAGGAGCCCTGCAGGGCCTTGCTGCAAGCAGAGTTCCCCTCCAACTGCTCTCTTCCCCAGGCAGGGGATGATTTCCCATGGCTTCCTAGCACTTGACATTCCCCTGGAAGACGGTCAAAATAATACTTGAAGTTTTGAGAGTTTTTGTGTCTTCTAAGATTGAATGCAATGCCCTCATAGGATAGCTGCCTGGGTACAGGATTTACAGTTGGCAAAGGGTGGTTTAGTGCTTTTTTTTTTTTTTAATGCCCAATAGCCCTATTATATTTTTAAGTTTTTATTTTGAAATCATTTGAGATTTGCAGAAGAGCTGCAAATATAATACAGAGTTCCCATATGCCCTTCATTCATCTTCCTCTAATGTTGACATTTTATATAGCCACGGTACATTTTTCAAAAAAGAAATTAAGGTTGGTACAGACTTTATTCAGATTTCACCATTTCCACTAATGTCTTTTTCCTGTTCCAGAATCCAGTTCAGGATACCACATTGTGTCCAGTTGTCTGGTCTCATTAGTCTTATCCAATCTGTGATAGTTTTTCAGTCCTCCCTTGTTTTTCATGACCTTGATACTTTTGAAGAGTTCTGGTCAGGTGTTTTGTGAAATGTCCATCAATTTGAGTTTGTCTGATGTTTTCTATGATTAATTGGGGGTTATGGATTTTAGGGAAGAATCCTACTGAGGTGAAGTGCCCTTCTTATCCCATCATATCAGAATGTGTGTGACAGTGACATGACATATTACTGGTGATGTTAACCTCGACTTGCTTATGGTGGTATCTTTCAGGTTTTCCCACCGTACATTTACTGTTCTTCCCTTTCCATACTCTATTCGTTAGAAGAGAGACATTAAGTCCAGCCCACACTCAAGGGGAGGGAAATTAACTTCCACCTCCTGAGAGAGAAGTATCAAATAATTTATGGACATATGCTACACTGCCACAGTAATTAACAGATGCTTTGGGGGAACTACTTGGAGGCTAAATAGTTTTATTATTCTAAAAACAAATTTACCTTTTTTTCTAATTACAAAAGTATAAAGCAGAAAACCTATGATGGAGTTTGGATGTATTGTCCTCCCAGAACTCATGTGAAATCTGATCCCCAGTGTGACAGTTTGAGTCACGGGGGGCAGATCCCTCATGAATGGATTAGTGCTTTCCCTAGGTGGGGGGAGTAATGAGTGAGTTCTTGCTCTATTAGTTCCCATGAGAGCTGGTTGTTTAAAAGACCCTGGCACCTCCTCTCTCTCTTGCTTCCTCTCACCATGTGATCTCCTTGTACCTGCTGGCTGCCTGCCACTTTCTGCCATGAGTAGAAGCAGCCTGAGGCCCACACCAGATGCAGCTGTCCCAGAATCGTAAGCCAAATAAACCTCTGTTCTTTATAAATTACCCAGTCTCAGGTACTCTGTTATAGCAACACAAAACGGACTAATACCACCTAAATCTCATCAATCTTGCAGAAACCCACATTTCAGCATTACTATATATTATATATAGTTGTGTGTGTATGTGTTTACTATTTGCTAATTAACTTCTTAAACTTAGTACATAGTGAACATACTTCAAATCAAAGTTATATTTGGGAAGACCGTAAACTATGGCATGACTCATTCATTGCCTAGCCCCTACCGAGAATGGGTGCTTAAGATCAATACCACTAGCAGGGGCTTAAAAATACAAGGGCTCCTAATTTAGAGCCATGTAATGCGGGGTAAGTAATCTAGATTGAGGTTGTCTGTGGTCAGACTGGACTTAGAGTCAGAGACAATGAGTGATCCTCTAGACCCCAATGCCACAGACTCCTCTCTCACCTCCTGACCTCTGAGGCCAAGATCAAAGCCACAAGTCTTCGTCAGTGGAAACAGACATTTAGACATTTTAGAATGCTAGCTTAAATCTCATTCAAAAGTATTTGCTTTTCACTGACTGAAAAGAAAAAAGTTCGATGCTTTCCTTCTCATCTTAGGAGCCCTCACCTGGGAGGAGGGCACCCATCTGGTGACAATTAGTTCTCATTTCCCCATCAGCCTTCAGAGAAGCAGCAGTGGAGCCTGGGTGTGACAGTCTATCTTTCTCTCTTCCTGGTCCCCCTCTTCAGGACACTAGACAAGGGTAAGGAGTCACAAAACAATGCTCGTGCTATTGGAGAGGTTTGTGGGTAACTGAATAAATAACTCTCTGGGTCTGAGATTAACACCATTGACTTTGGTATTGAAGCCAAGCAAGGTGAAGAACCAAATTAGACTACTGACACGTTTTTAAAAAATGCTTTGACAAAAATGGCTATATCTCTTGTCCTTTTAGATGAGTTTCAAGGTGATCAAAGGAACACCCAAGTGACATTTGAGTGGTTGCTGTGGCACATCAGAATCACGTGGAGGGCGTGTTAATACAGATCACTGGGCTCCATCGCCAGCATCTCTGATTCAGTAAGTCTGGGGTGGGGCCCAGGCAGTTGCATTTTTAACAAGCTCCAGGGTCTTGCTGATGCTTTTGGCCCAGGACTATATGTTAGGAATGACTCCTATAGACCAAGCTATTTGTGTAGATTATTTTTTGTATAAGTTTCAGTGCTGACTAAGTGGATATGATGAACGAATAATGCAACACCAGGACAAAACAAATCCAGTCCACCTTGCTACAATTTCATTCTAATTAACGTCTGCTCTCTCTTGGGCTCCCTCAAAATACCTTTTCATGTTTGTGTTTGTAATCACCAAAATGAGGTTGATGCAAAAATTCATACAATTGCCAGTCATTTCATTTGTGATGACAAAGGATTTTCCTTATTTCTCTAATTTGAGAGATGTTTTATCTTCAATGGTGGACTGAGCAGGTGTTTCTTTCTGACATCTGCCCAGCCTCCCTGACTAAGAGTTTTCTGGTCTTTTCTCACCCTTTATTCTGCAGAATTATTATATTCTAGGGCCTGAGACTTGCTTTGTATTTTAGAGATCTTTGACAACTTAAACTGTTGCTCTTTAAGTCTCGTAAATAAATATGAGGTCCTAAAATCTGAGTCATAAAGTCAAATGAAATAGTTTGGGATAAACTACAAGACTGTGCCATTCTTCGGGAACATGATCCAAGACCTTCGTCATTTCTCAAACTTGAGAATTCCAAATGTGGTCTGTCCCCCCTCATTCTCAGTGAGGTACCCTGGAATGCAGCTCCAGGGACACTAGCCAAAACAGCAAGAACAACAAAAACATCTTAAGACAGCAATACGAAGAGTTCAGCAGAGATAGGAAGTGAGGGCCAAAAAGGTTTTCTGGAATGTATCACTGAAAATGAAATAGTGCAGAAGAGAGGGAAATGAAATAGTGCAAGACGTTAAACGATTCCTTGCTTGCCAATGATCACTCTTTTAGAGGAAAATGAAAATAGGGACATGAAATGGAAAGGGCTAAGTTGTCATCCTTACAATTTAGTGCATAAGCAAAAATGGTGCCCATTTGAGCTACAGAAACAGCTGGTATGGAGCCAAAGGCATAGTTTGTTATGGGCCTGGGCTGGGCTAGTGCCCAGTGTAAATAATCAGGCACGTAACGCTGAGGCTAGAAGTTGGTCAGACAAGTAAGAACAGGACTGTGGTTAGAGACTCCCGACTAAGCGGACGGGTGAGGGTGGGGGAGGATGAACTTCACTGAGCACTCACCCAGGGCCTGCTTGGGTTTGGAGTGTGAATATGAGTGTGCATGCCTGTGTACGCATGTGTGCGTGTGTGTGGACGGGGGAGTTAGGGAGCCACTTTAGAGAATGAAACAAACAAAGGCATGATCAGGACGAGGGTGCCAGATAAAATACAGAACACACAGTTAAATCTGAATTTCACGTAAACGATGAATATTTAGGACCTACTTATTTTCTTTGCTAACTTTGGCAACCCTGAGTTCAGGGGGCAAGGGTCAGATAAGGCAGGAGAGCAGCAGCCTAGCTGAGGTTGGAGGCACCCTCCTGGGTTCTGCTCAGGAGGTGGGCTTGCTGCGGGGTGCTGCGTAGCTTACTTGGTTAGTGGGGAAATCAGCAGATCAGGAGGGAAAACTGTGTAGGCCTCACTTCTGTGTCCAGCCAGGGTTTTGTTTGGTTGTTGCAAAAAGCAAGAAAAGGGTAGGAAGTCCTAGAGGCTAAGAGGACAACCCCAGGCAGAGACTCTAAGTGTGAATTCTTAGCTAGCTGGTAAGTGTGACCTGATATGGGGCAGAGGGGGAGAGGACACTGATGAGCATCTCCTCTAGGCCAGGCATTTTCTATTTGCTACTGTATTTATTTTCATAACAAGGGCAGTAACGTAGGGGAGTGGCAGTGCCTAGGAGCCCCGTAGCACCCCACTCCTTATTGGAATCTGTTTTGCTTCTGCCTCCTCCCTTCCCCCATACACACATCCAAAGCCTTGACCTGGCAGCTCTAGTTTCCATGTAAATCTTATTATCGAAACTCGGCATATAAGAAACTTTCCTGAAGCTTTGAAATAAGATACAGAGACTGAGCCCCTTCACTGTAGGAAGAAAAGCTAGAGTATCATATGGACTCAGAAGACTTCTCTGCCATTGTGGTGGCCAAAGTGATCCGGAGCATGCCGTTAATGGTGCAGAGAAAGCTGGTGCACAGGGGGAGCAGGAGAAGGTGGAAGAGAGACGCAGAGACCAGCAGAGAGGGAGAGAGGCGGAGACAAACTATTGGCAGCTTTCCAGTTCCTGCGAGATTCAGCTTTCCTTTGTACAATGGGCCTGGCTGAACCACTCCTTTATAATTCATCCCAGTTTTGTCTTTTATCATTTATTTGTACATATTTGCACGATCAATGTATTGTTTCAATACACGCATATACCATACATTGATTCACTTAGGGTAGATAGCCAATATTGGTTTTTATGTCCTGTAAACCAGTAGTTATCATTAACTCTCCTTTATAACACATTGTATGGCAAATAAATGGTAAAACCTGAAATTGACCCCAACCTGGCCAAGGTGCCTGCTCTTTCTGAAGTACCTTGCTGAATTCCCTCCTCCCTTCATGACAAGAGATGAGGTTGGGTGTTTCCTCTTCTTCTGTTGAGTAGTGCACAGATGTGGCAAAGGTTTACCCAGAGACAGACATGGGAGATAAAGGAAACAGTGTTGAGGTCAAATACTTGAAAGCGGAAGACTGGGCTGGGCTGGTCCAGCAGGGAAGACAGTGCTCTCCCAGCCACATGGCCATCAGAAGAGACGGAGCTGCTAGAGACTGCATGGCTGACTGTGGCAGAAGGTTTAAGAGAGACAGCAGCAGGGCCAGTGTAGGAGGTTGAAGATAGGATGACTCGGGTTGGCTAACTCCTGATCTCCTACAGAAGCTGCCGAGCACCTCTGTGCAACGGGCACCATGCCAGGCACTAGGGACACAGTGATGGCACCAGGCTGAAATGGTTCCTGCCCTCGGGAACTTAGTCTAGTGGGGAAGAATGTAGTAAAGAATTATAACCAATTAAGTTAATTAATGCAGATGAGCTACACAATATGAAGAAAAACTACAATGTGTAGCGGGAGGGGAAGGGAGTGGTGAGGTGACGACTGCAGCAGCTTAGCATGGCCCAGGAGGAGCCCTGGCCCTCCAAAAGCAGTAGCTGTAGACCCATCAGATCAGGGCTTCAGAATTTGTCTCGGGAGTCAAGGGAGACCCACTGCTAGGATAAATGGACTAGTTCATCTAATGGGAAACAAGAAGGGGTAGTAGGTGAAAGCGAAATTTCGTAGGTTCCCTTTGGATTTCATGTTTTCAATCCATCCACATTGGTTGAGGTGTTTGGGATCTTAGCCAAGTCAATGAAAATCAATTATTCAAAGTCAATTCACCGAATGGCCACCTTGCTGAATAATCAAATTACTAAAATTGGTCAGATACATTCTTCAACATGACATGGAATAGTGTGTCATAGCCATTGTGTGGGCAATGGCACGCAAGGTCAGGGCGAAGACAGGGGCACGAGGCAGGAGCAGCAGAAGAGGAAGAAATGGGGGGCGGGTAGGAAGAAACAGAGCAGAGCCCCCGAATCAGAGAGGGTGGCACACGCTTCTGAAGGAAGTTCATCCCATTGGCATATAAAACTTTTAGCCTCCGAGACATTCTAAGCATTTAAGATGTGAAATCTAGAGGAAATTGATTCAACTTAGAAGACTGACTGACATGAGAAGTAAATGAGCTAAATGCTTGTGTAACAGCCTCAGAGAAGCCATGGCTAAACCAAAGCTTGGGGAAAGCCTGTTTTGTGACTAGTTTCCTCAGCAAAGAGATTATTTGAAGAACTGGGTTTTGGCAAATTGGTTAATCAGAGAGTTGGCTTTATAAATATGGTGATTCAGGGTACTGTCCTGTTTCTATCTGACTTGGTCCATTTTTTGGTTAAGACCCTTTTGCAAGCGATAGAAACTCAAAACAGCTTTGGCAAAACAGTAATTTACTAGAAGGATAAGGGAGTGTCCTATGTAATTGAAGGAAGGATCCAGCAGCCAAACAGAAGGGGCAGAGCTGCAGTGGGTTCTCAGGAGCTGCTGGTCGCCTGCTAGTGTCTGTCCGTCCTTGCTCCTGGCACTGTGGTTTCTCCTCCAAGGCACTGATAGGTCCTCGCCTTGCACCCCACAACTCCCATCCCTGGAGTAGGACTAAGTCTCTGTTCAGTGTTGGTTTGAAAATTGCAGAGAGGTTCTCTGATTGGCCAGCCTGAGTAAGATGCCCAAGCATAGATGGGGCAGGGTTTCCAGAAGAAGGGGATGATGTGGGCAGACAAAAGAGATATCTCTATGTCCTTTACAGGCCTGGTGAGAAGCAAGGAAAGGCGCCCTTGCAGTTTTTGGTGATATAGAAGGACAAAACCAGCCACCTTCCCAAATAAATAGATCCTCCGTTCTCCCTACTGGCCAGCTTACAGTGGTGATCCCCTCGACCACCTTCAGCTCAGAGGACAGCACAGTGCCCCCCGAACTCCAGCTCTGTGGATAGCAGACGGATATTACTAGTGGGGACAGAAAACCTTCTGGCCAGATTGAGCCACACTTTGAACATGGCAATGGTTGTTTAATAAATTCCACAGGGGCCTTTCGTGAATGGGAAGAAAAGAGGAACAGGGCCAGGGACACAGCCGAGGGGCTCTGTGGTGCTCAGCAGAGCTTGGCGGGAATCAAGGTTGCCCAGCCGCCCCCAGCCTGGCCCTGAGGGTAGGCAGGTGTGCTGTCTGCTCAATGCCCTTGATCTCTAAGAGACACATTAAAGGACCAATCAGGTGGCCACCTCCTGCTAGCGACTCCATTAGCCTGCTCTGGTGGCTGCCTCTGAAGTGGCGGCCGCTGGCTCCGCTTACTCTCTTGTTCACAAAGGACATATGGGCCAGGCAGGGATCAACGGGGGAAACATCTGGCACAGGTACAAATCAAACAGCCCCGATGACTAATTTAGGAGTGTTGCCTCTCCATTGTTCTCTCCGTGGCCACATGCAAAGGTCACCCTGTGTGGCGAGCTCAGAAAAGCAGCCGCTCCATCTTCAGCCATCCCCAGGATCCGACTTGTTTGCCTTGGAAGAGAATCGATAGCGTCTTCTTTGAGGGTGGAAGCAGCAGCCCCCTCTCACCGGATCCTGAATTCTCCCGTGCACGGTCAGCCCCTCCTTGCCAGCCCCTAGGCACCCCTGTTTCTTATTAGCCATTTATCATCTTGCCTCTGAAGCCTCTCTTTTTTTCAAAAACTACTGAATTCAAGTGCGACATGTTCTATTTCTGCAACTGAGCTTTTCCTTCTTTTGGTTCAAATAAAAGAAATAGGAAATATTAAAGAGCATGAGAGAAAGGGCACAAATGCCTGGACCATTAGTAGACAAGGTTGCCTGTGGTTCTGATTTTGGTGGTTTATATAATAGCTTCAAATGCTGGTGAAAATAGGTCTCAGCCTTGTCATAAATGATCTTTAAATTAAATCCATTTTCTTTTAAATTATCTTTAATGGCACATTAGAACCACATAATTTTCAGCCTAAAAGGAGGGTTTGGTAGGATATCTGGTCCTACCCTTTTTCTCTTTTTGGGTCAGGATCACATATCAGAAAGCTTATTTGTAAAATTCTCCACTGAGAATGATACACCTTTTCTTGATAATTTATTCTAATGTGATAAATGTGTGCTGTGGGATAAGCCAGGTCTTCTGCATTTGCCTGTCTGTGTCCTAGCTCACTGATAACACCCAGATGGCTGCCACGGTACCCATGCTGCCTGCTCCATCTCCTCCTCTGGTATCACACTTTCATGGGTTGTGGGGGCCCAGAGTCATGGGCTCAAAGGGGTGATAGCCTACTGGTTGGCCAGTCCGAATTACACATCCCTCAGAAACACCTGGAAATAAACTCCTGATCCTCTTCCCAGTGGAGACAGCATATTCCATTTCCCACTCATTAAATTCCCAAGGAAAGCAAATGCTAGCTTTCTCTGCTGATTTGTCTTGCTGTTCCCCTAGCTCCCAGGGTGATTCTGGAGTTGCCTTACTGGGTTATCTTCACTGGATTCCTTCATTGCAGCACTAGTGGCCCTCCCTTCCTTCACTTACATAGATTGGTGTCCTTTGTAAGAGAGGCACCTAGGCAGGTGGACGGTCCCTGCAGCGACAAAAGTAGATTCTAGTCCTAGCTTAGTCATGAACTTGCTGTATGTGCAGAGACAAGTTATAACCTCTCTGGGCCTCAGTGTCTATACTTCCTTTTAAGACATACTAATATAGATCTTCTGATTTGGCTATAACATAAGGAAGGGGTGCGTAACAGATTCAGGGAAAAAGAGAAACAGGAAAAGCTATCCTTCATAAGCAAGGTGATGATACTGAACCAACATGTGTTTTGGAGGCCTTATCTTTGGTGTTCACAGCATGCCACTTGTGACTTCACTATTCTAAGCTACGCAGAGACATATTCATGAATCACAACATCCAATGAATTCCTCTGGAACTGGGAGGAACTGGAACTTGGCAGGAAGACAACTCGAGGCATTGTCTGGAGCTTGTTCCTCTTGGTTGTGTGACTGTCATTATGACTGCCTAATGATGGCAATAAGATCACCTGTCTAGTAATTACAAAGCATTTTCATTTTCACAGGATTCCCAACAACCCTGTGGAGTAAACAGTATTTCCCATGTTTTAGAGATAAAAATCTTGAGGTTTAGAAAGGTAATGAGTTATTAAATGACGCTCAGGTACTAAAGGGTAGAGTTGGGATGCAAAGCTAGGACTTCTGACTTCCACTGTCATACTATTCTCATCCTGCTAGTGGTTTTCAAGCTGTGCCCTTGAAGGTCTCGTTTTCGCTCAGGTACTAAAGGGTAGAGTTGGGATGCAAAGCTAGGACTTCTGACTTCTACTGTCATACTATTCTCATCCTGCTAGTGGTTTTCAAGCTGTGCCCTTGAAGGTCTCGTTTTGGGGATGTATCTCATGGGGGCGAGGGAAGCTAAGTCAGTGGAGCTCAGACCACCTGATTCACTCAAAGCACTATTTGGGTCCTGTTTCATATTTATATGATTCCACGCTAAATTTGGTTCAGAGAAAAATGTTTCTGGTGTTAAAAAGAAAATTTGGGAGACACAACACTATACCATAGCAGTGTTGAAAACGAAACATTTTATCAGTCCCCCGTTCAGTACTCAAAGGATTCTTCACTCTTTGTTCTGACAATCTCAGCTCTAAATCATCTCTCCCCGAGGAGCTGACCACAGATGCTCTTACATTTCTCAGTCCGGTGAGCCACGTTCTGTTTTGGTGGCACAGTCACAGGAAAGTGTTCTGTGGCTAAGGTAGCTGACACCATCTTTTAGTCTTTTAACTGACTTCCTATAGCAGCTTCCTTGGGGTCTGGCAGAAGGAAGCAGTCACGACAAGCAAGAGTTAGACTCAGTCAATATGTGGCTATTGAGTTGCTGCAGAGGGCTGGGTGCTAGTGAAGACACAGCCAACCTAGCAGACCTAGAGGGGATGGTCTATGCCTCACCGTTCCTTCCCTTCCACTCATCTTCCTTCCCTAGTTTTCTGTGGTCTGCTTCTTAAACCATCAAATGCATCTTACTCCTAAGTTAGAAGATAAAGGGATGAGCCTGTATTCATCTCCCTTTGGGAACACATTGACTTCCTACCATATGCTAATCTTTAAACTTTGGCCTGAATATTCAAAGACTAATTTAAAAATGGTTCTTACCTGTCTGATAGAAGGAGATAGTAAGGGAGCAGACAAACCAAAAATCCAATTTCAGCAGCATGTTGTTGGTGATGTAATCAAGTAAATGTGTTATGGCATGCACAGGCAAGGAGGGATAGTTCTACTTGGTCCTGAGGACACTGTGGTATTTCACGAAAATGGTGAATTGGAGTTTACCAAGTGAACAGGGACAGGACAACCTGAAGAATTAGAACAGGTGAAGGTAGGTGTGTTTGGGTAAAGGGTAAGCTGCTGTAACAAAGAGATCTATAATGCAGTGACTTGAAAGAAGTCTGTCTGTCTCTCACATAACAGTCTAAAGGTGGGTGGTCAGTCTGGTGGGGCAGCTCTGATCTGCAAGGTCATTCAGGGACCATGATCCTTGAGGCATTTTGCACACTGGTGGAGTATTGGCTGGCTTGCTGCTAAGTGTAAGTTCCAGTCACAGGAAGGACAGAGAGAAAAGGTCCAGGACGAGTTAGTTCATTTTCGTCATGTGAGGCGGAAATTGCACATTTCTTTGTGTTTCATTGGCTCTGAGAACAGACACACAGCCACATCTAGCTGCAAGGAGAACAGGGAAATATGTTTTTAAAGAGGTGGGCCTGTACTCATGAAAAAGAGAAAAGCAAGTTGTGGGGAGCAACTAGGAGCCTGCCGTAGCAAAGGAGCATAAAAGGGAACAGTGTGTTGTGGAACTTGCTGGTGGTGGAGTGTAGTTGGGTCGTGGCTCATGTAACTGGTAAGTGGGGCCAGGATGCGGAAGGGTTTGAATGCTGCATTACTAAACATGTTGTAATGGGCCACCACGCTGAGCTTCTTGTTCGGGGTAGATCACAATACCTGGTGGTTGAGCAATCATTTGGAACGGTTAGACCGGATGCAGGCAGTTGCCGTGGGTCCAGGTGAGAAGATGAGGACTTCACTCAGGGGTGGGGAACTTGGAGAACTTGGAACAGTGAAATGTGGTAATATGGGCCTGGTACGAGGGTGAGAGCGGAGTAGATCTAAGAGACACTTAGGCAATAACTTGGACCGAAACTGGCTAAGTTTCTACTGGTCACCTCAATCGAAAAGTATTAACAAGCCATATTGACAGTATTTCTACTATTAGCAGAGCCCGTTAAACAGAGAATGGACAACTGTTTCTCCCAACCCCTGTCCCCAGCTTTTATTAAATGTGCACACTATGGAAATCAAAGCAGCGTGGTGGATTCTTTATGGGTTAAGTCCATGTTCACTCTTCATGTAATTCTCCTGGCAATCTTCCAGGTTGAAAACTCAGAACACATTGGTACATTAAGAGTGTCTCTGCCACTCAGGGACTGGGACACATAAACCAAGTTCACAGAGACAGACATATAGAAGCCAGGACACCAATGTAGTCATCTGCAATGAGAAATGCTCCTGGGAAGCAGACATATGTCAACCTGGCCTGCTCTCTGGAGGGCGCTCTACATGGTTAATCAAATTAATAGAAGATTGCTTTAGGGGTGTGGAATTGAACAAAGGAAATTATATATTTGAATATTAATTTTTTTAAAGATCTGACAGTTTAATGCATTCATCTCCAAAGTGGGAATGCAGCTATCAGGGACACTACCCTCTTATGCTGGAATTACCAGGCATCATCCTAGACAAATCTAGGAAGAAATTTCCAAACTTGGAAACTTTGGAGTTTCCATCACTATAACCAGACTAGGGGACATTTATAAACAAATGCCACACACGGAAATTCTGATAAAAACCAGGACCTCCAACCCCGATTGGGGAAGTGATAGGAGTGCATCTCATTCCAGAAGTGAGCTGGAAGAGATCAAAGACTAAGAAATCAAGGACGGATCAGGGGCTCGCACACTTTTTCTGTAAAGGGCCAGGTAGTAAATATTTAAGGTATTGTGGGGCATATGATTCTGTCGTAGCTATAGAACTCTGTCATTGTCACACAAAATCAGGCATAGATAATATGTAAATAAGTGTTCCAATGAAGCGTTATTTATAAAAGCGGGCAGCAAGCGGGACGTGGCTCACAGGCTGTCGTCTGTGGACCCCTGCCACTCCTAGATTACCTTTGTTCACAAAGCCTTTCTTCAAAGAGGATTCAATAACTATTGATATTTTTTTTTCCTGCTGACTAAACCTTAATTATGCTCAAGTTTTCCCTCCCTGGGTTTGCTCCTCAGACCACCCTGACTGAAATTGGGGTGTTCCTAAAGCTGCGAGTCACAGAGAATCTCTTGCTTTACTCCCACAGACATTTGTCATGTCTGTTGCATGAAATTCCACTAGTTGGGTTTTCAGAAGCCAATCTTATTTCTCTCCAAGTTCCAGAGTAGCAACTCACTCTGTGTTTATTCTAAAACCCATTTCACAGATGAACAATCCAAGGTAGAGTGATGCTAGTAAATGGCAGAACTGAGATTGGACGCCAAGTCATCTACCTCCAGGTCCAGCTCTCCTTCTGCTCTGTCCTCCTTTCCTGGGTGCATTCTACATCCATTTAGCTCAGTGTAAGGACAACAGTCACATGTGGTAATACGGGCATGGTAAAAAACGATCAAGTTTTGGGGGCTATAAAAACAAAACAAAACTGAAATGTAAACCTGACTTCACTGCCTAACATCGTTTTGTATCTATGGCAAACATGACCCTCCTGGAACAAAGAAAAGAGGTGATCTGGTCAGGGTTATGTGACTGTGTTTGGAGTTAGTCTCTGTACTTCACTAAGTGTGCAGTGATGAACAACATGAGGGGGACGTGACCAGAAAAGTCCCATGTCTTCTGTGAGTGGCTTCTGGGTGCTGCCAGTCTTGACAGATGGAATTCAGGAAAATGCTGATTCTATGTCCCTCACTGTAATGGCAATTGTGCTATAAATTGGAGTTCCTCATTCCAGCCAATGACACTCCTGTGACATCCTGAGCCAGAACCCCACCATTGTTGGAATCAGCCACTCCCTCTTCTCTGTAAATCTTGCTCTGTTAAGGCCTGTGACACTTTATGGGCTTATCCATTTACATGTCTCTTCCTCTTTTCCCTTTGAAGGCAACAATTAGGTTGAATCTCTCCACCTAGCACAGGGTCTGGCCCTTAATGTCATTCTATAAATATTTGATCAGAGGAAGTAGGTTTCTCAATGCACCTTGGCCCACCTTCCTTCTGTATATACACTCTCCCAGTGAGTGTGTGGCGAGACTTGCCTCCTTTTTTCTTTCTGCCAGTTGGCTCTGTTCACCTTTGCATTGAGTCTCATCATGTTCCAGGCCCTGTTTTAAGTGCTTTGCATGTTTCAGCTCCTTCAATTCTCTCAACACCACTCTGTATCTGACTGCATGCCAGCTCTAGCATTTGGCAGCTTGGGTTTGGATTCTGAATTCTTTGCTACTTAGTTGTATGACTTCCTGTGTGACCCTCCATGTCTTACCTTCCTAGTCTATGCAATCATCAGAAAAATGATAGTATTCAACTCATAGATCTCATGAACTTTAAATGAGATAATACATGCAAAGTCACAGTACCAGGCACAGTACCAGGCACAGTCAGAGCTCCTCCAATTTTAGCTCTTAATACTATGCTTGAGAGATGATAGATATTAACAGATGAGAGTCTTTTTGGCTTTTAGATGTGTTATATTTAGTAACATAATGATCTGCCTAGCACCCACTTCTCTCAGTGGAGCCCGGAATACATCCCACAAACTTGAACCACAAGATGGAGCCACAACTAGATGGAGCCAGAGCCTTGAGGAGCAGAGAGACATAAAAGAAAAAGGAGGGTGGAACAATGGCAGGGCCTTTCTCTGAACCCAAGCACAGCAATAAAGATATTGTTTGCCCCATTCTCTGGCCTGCGAGCATGTTTGTGATTGGCTAAGAGTAAGATTGAATTCTCTCTAGTAATAGATGGCCTGGCCTTCCAGACATTGCACAACGTAACGGC
>NW_007731151.1:31200-33636 GCF_000696425.1 Galeopterus variegatus | reverse complement strand
TTTGCACGATAAAGTGGTACTATAGGCTATGGGCTATAAAGGCTATGGTAAAATCTGACAGGCATTCAGAGCAGAAAGACATTATTTCAGACTGGAAAGAGAATTGTCTTTAGAACTGGCCTTTGAAATATCTGTGGATCTTTAAAAAAAATCTGTAGGATTCAAAAATAGAAAAATGTAGCTATGAATGCTTACAGGGTGAGGAAGCCGGGTGAATAAGCACAAGGATGGGAAAGTATGGAGTATGTAGTAGAAATATTAAGCAACCTAATTATGTGATAAAAGAAGGTCATAATGGCACATAATAGGAGATAATGCTGGATAGGTGGTGGGGGCTGGATTGTGGTTAAGCCAAAAAAATCTGGATTTTATGTGACAGACAATGCAGTTATTGAACCAATTTTTATTGAGCACCTATTAGAAGGGTAGCCCTATGAATAAGATATGATGTTTATTCTCAAGGAGATTTCACGTTTCTGGGGGCAATATCACAATTCACAAAGCAATTTCAGTGCATAATGAAAAATGTATGATAAAAAAGTAAATGCAGGGTGTGTGAAAACACATCACCAGGGTATCTAATATATTCTTGAGGGGTTAGAAAGGATTTATCGGATAAATGACCTTAACTCTGAAGCCGGAGAATTTAAACAAGACAATATGGAAGAAAATCATGCTGTATTTGGGAAAACTGGAATTATCTCAGCAAAGGTGGAACTTAGATTGTGAAAGGGAAATAAGAGTTCCTGAAGGTGAGCTTAGCTAGATAAGCAGGGGACAGACCAGACCATGCAAAAGTTAGCAAGCTGTAGCAAACCTTACTACTGTTCACTGAAGTCTTGCTGGCCCCTTCTTCTGGGCACAGGGAAGGACTGTACTTCTATACTCCTTGAATTTAGGCACGGCCATGTTGTTTCTTTTGACCAATGCACATGTATGGGAAGAAACATTAATTACTTGTGCTCAACTCTATTTCTGGTTCTTCTACTGCCATGAGATTATGAAGACGTGTTGATATGGAAGAGCAACACTGACTCATCACATGGAGGCTGTCTTCCTTGGAGCGTCATTGGAACCCATATCAAACTTTGTGTAAAAGAGAAATGATAAACAATAAATGCATTATTTATTTATTTATTTATTTTTCCTTTTTGTCTTTTTTACTGACCGGTAACAGGATCGCAACCCTCGGTGTCGCGCCCGTACCAGGGACCGGCAACAGGATCGCAACCCTTGGTGTTGTGCCTGCACCTCGCTCAGCCAGTGAGCAGGAACCAGTCTCCACATGGGATCCAAACCCTCGGTGGGAGCGCCACCGTGCTCCCAAGTGGCGCACTCTGCAGTGCGCCACCAGGCCGGCCCGATAAATGCATTATTTTAAGGCAACGAGACATATGGGGATTATTTGTTATTGCAGCAATTCTAGACTATCCTGACTGATACACAAGCCATGGTGAAGAGTCTAGATTTCATTATGAGGTCAATGAGGGTTAATCGGAATGTGTGTGTATTATCTTTTTAATTGCAGGGCAGTGACACTGCAATTAAAGTTATGTTCAGAACTTAGATTTTTGAAATACTACTCTCTAAGCAGAAAGTCATGTTCAACCATCCAAGCAAGAGGTAATGAGAGAAGGATTAGGACACTGGCAATGGACTAGAAAAGAGATGATACATAAGAGAAAGATCACAATTGAATCTACAGCACTTGGTGAGTGATTAGCTGTGAGAGGTGAAGGAAGAGTCTAAGAGGACTGGGTTTCACCAGCAGCACTAGAAGAGCTGTGTGGCCCTTAATAGAAATAAGAAACAGAGTAGCAGAAATGAGTTGGGAGGCAAAGAAGAATTTGGTCCATGAACCGACTAGAATGGGAGAATTCAAGACAGAGGTCAGGGTTTAGAAATCACCTGCTTCTAGGTGGGAGCTGAAGTGAAGACAATGACTGCGTAGAGACAAAGGTGGACAACAGAAGCTTAACAACTCACTTGGCAGCAGGAAAGGAAGAGTGGCCAGTAAATAAGCAGAAGAAGGTGTAAATGTTGTGTCGCAGAAGCTAAAAGAGAAGAGACTTTCTGAAAGGAAAGGATGCTAAATGCTGTGGAGACACTGAGCAGAATGAAGGCTAAAAAAAACTCCCATGGGAGTTGAGGTTGGCGAACCACACTGGAATTCTTTGAGGAAGGGGTTTCAGGAAAAACTACCAAGATCAGAGAAATGATTTTGAGAGACAGGGGGCAAGGGTGCTGAGAATGGGGAGGCAGTGGGTAGAGATGGATATTTTAATAAGTTTGCCAAAAAAGGGCTGTAGAGAAATGGGATAATTAGACTGAGAAAACAATAAGAATAGGATATAAATAAAACATTATCATTTCTGTAGAAAGCTGATTTATAATGGTAGTGACTGCGATTAGGGATGCCTCATAATCGTTAGGAGT
>NW_007731151.1:27824-31009 GCF_000696425.1 Galeopterus variegatus | reverse complement strand
AAATCACCTGCTTCTAGGTGGGAGCTGAAGTGAAGACAATGACTGCGTAGAGACAAAGGTGAACAACAGAAGCTTAACAACTTATTTGGCAGCAGGAAAGGAAGAGTGGCCAGTAAATAAGCAGAAGAAGGTGTAAATGTTGTGTCGCAGAAGCTAAAAGAGAAGAGACTTTCTGAAAGGAAAGGATGCTAAATGCTGTGGAGACACTGAGCAGAATGAAGGCTAAAAAAAACTCCCATGGGAGTTGAGGTTGGCGAACCACACTGGAATTCTTTGAGGAAGGAGTTTCAGGAAAAACTACCAAGATCAGAGAAATGATTTTGAGAGACAGGGGGCAAGGGTGCTGAGAACGGGGAGGCAGTGGGTAGAGATGGATATTTTAATAAGTTTGCCAAAAAAGAGCTGTAAAGAAATGGGATAATTAGACTGAGAAAACAATAAGAATAGGATATAAATAAAACATTATCATTTCTATAGAAAGCTGATTTATAATGGTAGTGACTGCGATTAGGGATGCCTCATAATCGTTAGGAGTTTGGGCTGTGGGGTCAGAGAGACCTGGACTGGAGTCCCAGTTTTGTCAATGACAAGTTTTGTGACCTATTGCTAGAGGACTTCACTGGAGTCCCAGATCCTTATGAATAAGGATTTCTTTTTGATCGGACCCCTGTCCGCCTGTTTGATCTCGCTGGGTATCTCTCTGCCCTTTGTTTGCTGTGCTCCACCCATACTGACATGCAGTAAAGAGTTCAATAAATAAGAGCTACTAACAGCCCTTTGGGTGCAGGATTCTTTGAACAGGGATGGAATGGGTTTAGAGAATTTCTGGTCTTGGACTTCAAAGAACTTGCTGAATATTCAATTGCAGTTGATGTCCCTGTTTTGAGATGATGGTGGTGGACAAAGCACCACCTGAGGACACAGGGAATTTATCTTAAGAACAGGTTTAGGTCCTGGCCTGGTCAGGAGAATGGGTGGGTGCAGGAAGACATCACATGCTCTTTCCATCCTCATGACTAAATATGGTGCTGCCCGGGGAGCGAAGGGCCCCATTCCCTTATCTCCCAGCTACACCCCTGAGCACACAGAGGCAGCCTGGCCACTGCAGGGCAGGGAGGGGCTCCTATGTTGGCATGGGGAAATGGAAGCACTAGTCACAAAAACTAGAGCACATCCTGGAATTTACTAGGTCATTACTCCTCTGATGCATTGTGACATTAAGTGTTGCACTGGAATACATACTTTTCATTAAAAGAGATATTACTAGGAGGATGACATTATAGGGCCTAAGGAACAATAGTTTCAAAGTCTGCTTTTTAGCCACGTAAATCCTTGGACCCATTTCTGCTAGGCATATATGACTAGCTTTAGCCATTTTTACGCAGTATACCACCTTATAGCAGGGCAGATAAGGTTGTGCCCTGGGCATCACAAAGAACTTCCCAGAGAAACATGGTAAGTACATCTTAAGAGTCAGTCTTGCTGGCCAGGATAAATATATATGACCATGGCAGAGAACCAGAAGTCCATGTGAGGACTGAATGTGTTGCTCAGAATCCCAGTTTTGGCCTCAAACTGGCCCTCTCACAGGGAGAAGAGTTTACCTGACAAAGAAAAAGAGTGTTGTCTGTCTTATAGGAGGAGGCCTCTCTGGGAACCTTAACAACTCAGGCTATAGATCCAGGTTTTTAGGGACCTGTATCTTTCTTCTGTTTTTGCTTTTTTGGCACAACCTATCTCATTGGACCATTCATGATATCAGGCTACACAAGTGGCACTTTTGTTTATTCACAAATATTTACTGGTCACCTGCCATTCACTGAACCCTGTTCTGAGCACTGCAGAGAAACCAGACAACAAAATGAAGTCCCCGAATTAATGCCACTTACGTTCTAATGGGGGGTCAGTGAGAGAAGGACGAGTGTGTGTATGCACACTTCCATGCACGCTGGTAGTGCTAAGTGATATGACAGAGTAAAACAGGAGGGATATAACGGAAAGGGGTGCAGTGGGTCAAGATTCTCTTCAGGAAGATGACATCTGAGCAGAGGTCTCAGTGAGGTAGGGAACATACCATGTGGATCACTAAGGCGAAAGTGTTCCAAGGCAAAAATCCCCAAACGTCAAGTGCCAAAAGCCCTGAGCTACAGATATTCTTTGTGTATTTAAGGAGCAAAGAAAGGGGCTTGAGAGCAGGAGCTGGGAGCTGGGGTGAGTACAGTCGCTCCCAGCACTTCCCGTTCATGAAACAGAGCATGCTCAGGGCCCCCAAACGTCAAGTGCCAAAAGCCCTGAGCTACAGATATTCTTTGTGTATTTAAGGAGCAAAGAAAGGGGCTTGAGAGCAGGAGCTGAGAGCTGGGGTGAGTACAGTCGCTCCCAGCACTTCCCGTTCATGAAACAGAGCATGCTCAGGGTTTTGTTCTTGTTTCTGTCAGTCTTCCCTCTGTGAGTACAGGAACTTGGTTTTCTCCACCTCCATATCTTCCATGGTGATAACCGTGTCTGTCACATAGTAAGTCCCAAACTGGCTTTGGACTCAGAAAGACTTTATTATAAACCCCACTTCTCCACTTAAGATCTGTATATTCTGGGCAAAGCATTTAAGCTCGTTCAGTATCGGTTTCCATATTTGGGTAGAATAATAAGAATACCCACCATGAAGGTTGTCAAATGGATTAAAGGCAATAATTAAGGGTGACCACGTAAAGCCCGTAGCCCAGAGCCTGGTAAGTGCTCAGTAAATGGTGGTTATAGGTAGATTACAGATGGTTATGTATGGGCAACAGGGTTCCAGTGACTACACAAGCTGTTATAGGGACAAGACACTGATCTCTAACTATTAATACTTGGAAAAATTGCTTGGCAGATGATTAAACTTGGGGCTGCTCTTTCCAGTTTATCACTTTAGAAATCTAACAAGACTCCTTTACCATGTAGTCTCATTGTCTTCCTTGTTAGTAGCCACCATATGGAGCATATAAAATGCTGCTCAGAATAGCATATGGCTTTTGGAAATATCTTTTCTCTGGTCCTTAACTACTGGCTGAGTGCTCAGGGACTGGGTTCTGCTTTCAGTTATACCAGTTTCCCTTGCTCCTGAGACTGGGTGAGATTTATCTTCGATGTGTTTTTTTTTTTTTTTTTTTTTAAAAGATGACCGGTAAGGGGATCTCAACCCTTGG
>NW_007731151.1:25980-27303 GCF_000696425.1 Galeopterus variegatus | reverse complement strand
CACTCTACCGAGTGAGCCACAGGCCGGCCCCCTTCGATGTGTTTTTACAGGTAGTCCATATGCTTATTCTCCATGTCAGCAAATAACACATTGTGTTGCAATTGCTGCTTTACAGGTTTAGACTGAAAACCATTCAATGGCAGAGACAGCCTGATGTTCATTATCGAATCTCTACCACCTGAGGTGCATTTACCGTAAAGCTGGTGAAGCTTAGGTCTCACCTCCCTAACTTGCATTGTCCCTCCACTTGGAGGTGGGGAGATCCTTAACAAAGGTTCACATGGTCATTTATTTTTGGTAAAATTTGCATGAGTAAGATATTTTAACCACAATCAATTAAACTTACACATCTTTTCCCACTGACTTCTCTGTCACACTCTTAATCATGTTGAGTAGTGTTGATGTAGCCAAGTGTGCTTTTTTAATTCAGCTAAGGGAAAGTTGAACTGCATATATGTTTAATTTTAGTTTAATGATATATATTTATGTGGTTCACATTCACTTGTTTGTGTAGCTAAGTTATCACTTGCTGAGGTAGTCCAAGATCAGCTTCCAGAAATAATCCTACTGTTTCCGTGCCAACTCATCTGGTGTTGGGATATGATGATAAAGGACTAGGGGTTGTACTTGGAAATGAGTGTGTTCCTATGGCTCCAAGCAGGGGAGATGTAAGGGTAGCAGAGTAGGAATAAGATTTGAACACTATAGTACCAGAAGTCATTTTATAAAAAATTCTTGCAATCGTCAGCTGTGTAAAATCATAGAGGATTTGATTCTCATTTCTGGAACCACATCAAAAGAGATCTCTCCCTGATAGATGTTCTCCCAAATTTGATGACAGTTCTGAATTTCGTATTACATTACTAGTAATGAGTTGTGAATATGAAAAAATTGTTTTCAACGTGATTCATCAGAAACAAATTTTGATCAATGGTGCTGAAGGAAAGATGAAAATACCTTTTCTTTTTTTCTGTAGAAAATGACATTACAATATTGTTATTATAGAAGAGGTGATCAAGGAATATGCAGCCCCAATTACCAGGAATAGGTATAATAGAGCTATGTGTGATAAGCAATTATTTAATAAAAAATACTATTTTTTCTGGATTTTATGATGCTTGTATAATTGTTGGCTTTAACTTTTTTTTTTACCTTTAAAACATTAATTTATTTACATTTAAAGTGATTATTTATAAGGAAGAACTTTTGCTTTTCTGCTCTTTGTTTTCTATGTATTTATGCTTTTTTTCTTCTTGATTTCCCATTACCGCATTTTTTTGTGGTTAATTGAATTTTTTTTTTTTTTTTTTTTTTTTTTTTTTT
>NW_007731151.1:20173-25104 GCF_000696425.1 Galeopterus variegatus | reverse complement strand
TAACTTTTCTGTTCTTTTTTCCTTCAGTTCTGGCTAGTGTTTCTGTATTAGATTAAAAAAATTTTTTTTAATAGACACATATTGATTGTATATATTTATGAGGTACAGAGTTGCAAAGTTATATTTCGATACATGTATACAATGTGTAATAATTAAATCAGGGTAATTAACATATTCACCATCACAAAAATTTACCATTTCTTTGTGACAATAGCATCCAAACTCCTCTCTTCTAGCCATTTGAGAACACACAATAAGTTGTTGTTCATTATAGATGCTTAGCACTACTGCAGACCACTAAAACTCATTTTTCCTATCTAGCTGTAATTTTGTGTCTATTAATCAACCTCTCCCTCTACCCCCTCCCCTTCCCAGCCGCTAGTAACCACAATTCTACTCTACTTCTGTACGCTCAACATTTTTTAGCTCCCACATATGAGTGAGAACATGTTTTTCCATTATTCTACATAAGTATTCATTTTTTTTGACATAATTATACATTCTACTGTTAAAATTGTGTCAACAGGGATCCAACCCACCTATCGTTTAGCACGGCACGAGGCTCATCATAGGTGTTTATTAAATGCATATAGACTGAACGAATGAATACAAATATGACCAGAAAAATCACTTGCACTCTTTGGACCTTTGTCTCTTTATCTGCAAAATAATGGAGCTGCGGTAAGAAAGTTGGAGGTGATGTCTAGCCAATATATCCTTTCAGTGTTAATGATTCTAATTCAGTGTTTTGGAATTTTCCTTGACAAGTAGGAGTCATATTCCCATGTTCTAAGTTTTTTTAGTGCAATCTTTGCCCCTTAACTGATCACCTGAGTCCTGATTTTATAGTGTTCTAACTTGCTACTCAAACAACTTCTAGGATGAGTATATTCTATTTAATATTTGTATTATTGCCACACAAACTAGAATGGTCTCATGCAATCAAAGAATGAGATTTTGAGCTTTCTTATTCTCAAACACTTGTCAAATCCATATCATTAGGCCACTGCCTTATTTCCCCGAAGAGAGTTTTAATATAGTATATAAATATCCTCCTCTTCCACATGATTCTCTTAAAGATGACCCACAGGAATATAATAGCTGAATAAGGACTGATATTTATATCTTATTTCCTATTAGCAAATTCAAAACAAAGACTCATACCACACAGAAACCTGGCTGGAAACTGTTTTAAAAAAATTAAGAACAGGATTTAACAGTCCCTTCATGTTGAATTTCTCATCAGCTGAATATCCTACACACTTTTGCTGAGAACATCTGTGACAGTCTAGCATGTGATTTTTTCTCAGTGTTTGACTTTATGCTTACTCTAAGTATCAGACACCTTCTCAGATCCTGTGATGTGTATTAGTACAGTATTACTGAAGAGAAGTCAGTTATGCCTGTATCTTGAATAGTGTCAATCTGAATTGAAAATGTGCCAGTTTTCTCACTAACAGCATTTAATTCACCAGCTGATGATGTCAATAATGCTGTCCATTGATGGCTCAAGAGTCAAGCTGACCATGTCTTTTACTGTTCAAGTCTACAGTTCCTTTAAAACTAAACAATTTTTTTTCAAATAAATGAGAAATTCAGAAAGAGCATGAAAGTGATTGATTTAAATTTGCCCCTCAGTGTATAATTATCTGCTACCTATCAACTCCAGTTACATTAGTTATTTATTCTAAAATTCCACTATTTTTCATGATCTATGTTCATGTCTGACAGAGGTTGGATGTATTGTTCCCCCCAAACAATCTGATTCCAGATTGGCAAATCTGATTCCCAGTGTGGCAGTGTCTATCGGGAGCTGTTTGAGTCATGGGGGCAGACCTTTATGAATGGATTAATGCTCTCCCTGGGGGTTGGGGGTAGTGAGTGAGTTCTCGCTCTATTAGTTCCCATGAGAGCTTGTTGTTTAAGAGACCCTGGTACCTCTGTCCCCACTACTTCCTCTCTCACCATTTGATCTGCTTGTACCCACTGGCTGCCTGCCACTTTCTGCCATGAGTAGAAGCAGCCTGAGGCCCGTGCCAGATGCAGCCGTCCCAGAATCGCAAGCCAAATAAACCTCTGTTTTTTATAAATTACCCAGTCTCAGGTGTTCTGTTATAGCAACGGGGGGGGGGGGAATACAGTGTCATATTGTTCATAAGGCAAGAATTAGTTTTAGCAGGATGTCTTGGGGGTGTTAAGAATGAACATTCTACTATTCTATTTCTTAGATTTATAAACATATATGCACTTAATTTAATATTTCTATTAGTTTGGCTCATTGATTGTGGTAAAGAAGTCAGATGCTCATAAATAGGCTAGGAAAAAAGACATCCCCCCTAATATAAAATGAATCATTGTGCTTTCAGGACAACACACATTGAGAAGCAGTAAGGATTTTTTTCTTTGTCTGTTTTTTTTCAGTAACTTGTTGACCTCTGCTTGGTGCTCTGAGCATCAGACATATGCCAGAGGTTGAAAGAGCAGAAGGTAAGATGTGGGGAAGAGATGGGTCTCAGCAGGAAAAGGCAAGAAAAGAGAAGGAAAATATTTTATAATTTATCAAAATGAAAAATACTAAGAACACAGGTTTTATGAAACAATAAACATTGCCCTTTAAAAAATAAAATGTAGAAATTCACATTTTACTTAGATTGAAATAAACAACAAAATATTTTTGTTTTCACAAAAAAATAAGAATGATATTTCATGGCAGAAGGCAGGAGCATGCCTGCGGTCCTAGGCAAGAGCCCGAGCAGCCCCCACTGCCTGGCAGAAGGCAGGCACACACCCAGGGTCCATGGCAGGAGCTGCAGGCAGCACTCACCACTGGGAAGAAGGCAAGATCATGCCAAAATTTTTCAGCATGGGTGGTCCACCACAGCCACTGCTATAGCCACTGCCCCCACAAGGGTGGCTTGCTGCCACAGTAGCAGCCACAGCCACTCTGCAGATGACCTGCTGCCTACTTGACTACATTGACACAAGGAGAATCACCAGCAGAGATCAGAAAAATATGAGGAAGTCTCTCTCCGCAAAACCCACTCCAGAGTAATACAAAAAGCAATTTCATTACCAGATGCAACTTCTCTACCTCTATCCTTCAGAAATGTGGGAGAAATGGTGTATTTTCCAGGAAAACAAAAACTGCAGGAGTTCAGCACCACACAAATAGCTCTACAAGAAACCCTCAAGGGAATCCTGTATCTGGAATCTGAAAAATGATAATCACTACTGCAAATACACAAGAAAGAACAAAACACACTGGTAGAACAAAAATGCGAAAGAGAAAGACACTAAGTCTTACCACCTCAAAAACCCAATAAACATCAAAGACAAACAATAAAAGGGGAAGAAAAGAACAAAAGATATTTAAAACATCCAAATGAAAATCAGTCAAATGCCATGAATAAAACAATATCTTTCAATAACAACCCTAAGTGTAATTGGATTAAATTCCCCACTAAAAAGACATAGACTGACTGATTGGATTAAAAATCTAGACTCAGCTATATGCTGTCTTCAAGAGGCTCAACTCACCTGTGAAGACTAATGGTGACTAATAGTGAAGAGGTGGAAAAATATATACCATGCAATAGAAACTAAAAACAATCAGGAGCAGCTATTCTCATATTGGATAAAATAGGCTTTCAACCAAATACCATAAAAAGAGACAAACAGGGACACTATATAATGATCAAGGGATCTATGCAATAAGAAGACATAACAATTATAAATATATATGCCCTCAACACTGGAACACCCAGACATATAAAGCAAACACTATTAGGTCTAAAGCAAGAGATAGACCCCTATATGATAATAGTAGGGGATCTGAACACCACTCCTTCAGCACTGGACAGATCCTGTAGGCAACAAATCAACAGAAAAACACAAGATTTAAACTACACTTTAGACCACCTGGAACTAGCAGATATCCATAGAACAATTCATCCAACAACGACAGAATATACATTCTTCTCATCAGCACATGGAAAATTCTCCAGGGTAGACCACATGTTAGGTCACAAATCAAGTCTCAACAAATTTTTAAAAATTGAAATCACTTCAAACGTCTTTTCAGACCACAATCGATTAAAACTAGAAATCAATAACAAGCAAAACTCAAGGAATTGTACAAATACATGGAAATTAAACAACATGCTTATGATTGACCTATGGGTCCAAGAAGAAATTAAACAGAAAATCAAAAACTTTCTTGAAACGAATGAAAATAAAGATACATCATACCCAAACCTGTGAGATACTGCAGAAACAGTACTAAGAGGGAAGTTTATTGCAATAAATACTTACACCAAAAGAATAGAAAGATTTCAAATAAACAACCTAATGCTATACCTCAAAGAACTAGAAAAACAAGAGCAATACAATCCCCAAATTAGTAGACAGAAAGAACTAATTAAGATGAGAGCAAAACTAGATGAAGTAGAGACCCCCCAAAATGATACAAAAGATCAATGAAACAAAAAGGGTTTTTTTTGAGAAGATAAACAAAATAGACAAACCATTAGCTAGGCTAACTAAAAAAAGAAGAGGGAAGACCCAAATAGCACAAATGAGAAATGGAAAAGGAGACATTACAACCACTACCACAGAAATACAGAGAATCAATATGGACTATTCTAAACAACTACAAGCCAACAAATTTTGAAAACCTGGAAGAAATGGATAAATTTTGGGGCACATACAAACTACCAAGACTAAACCCAGAAGACATAGATAATCTGAACAGACCAATAAAAAGCAATGAGATTGAAGCAGTAATCAGACTGTACTCAGTCTCCCAACAAAGAAAAGCCCAGGACTGGATGGTTTTACTGCTAAATTCTACCAAACCTTTTTTTTTTTTTTTTTTTTTTTTTTTTTTTTTTTTCCGTGTCCGGCAACGGATCGCAACCCCCAGGGTTGCCCCC
>NW_007731151.1:2251-19173 GCF_000696425.1 Galeopterus variegatus | reverse complement strand
GGGAACCGGTCTGTATGTGGGATCCGAACCCTCGGGCGGGAGTGCCGCCGTGCCTCCCAAGCGGCGCACTACCCAGTGCGCCACCGGGCCGGCCCCTACCAAACCTTTAAAGAAGAATTAATGTCAGTCTTCTTCAAATTATTCCAAAAAAAAATGAAACGGGCCAATCTGCCAAACTCATTGTATGAGGCCAGAGTCACCCTGATACCCAAATCAGACAAAGATACAACCAAAAAAGGAAACTACAGTCCAATATCTTTGATAAAGATAGATGCAAAAATCCTTAACAAAATATTAGCTATCAGAATACAGCAACACATCAAAAAAATTATACACCATGATCAAGTAGGATTTATCCCAGGGATGCAAGGATGGTTCAACATACACAACTCAATAAATGTGATACACCACATCAACAAAATCAAGAACAAAATCCATATGATTATCTCAACAGATGCAGAAAAAGTATTTGACAGAATCTAACATCCCTTCATGATAAAGACTCTCAGCAAATTAGGTATAGAAGGAAAGTATCTCAACACGATAAAAGCTATATATAACAAACCCACTGCCAATATCATCCTGAATGGGAAAAGTTGAAAGATTTTCCTTTAAGGAAAATAAGACACAAACGCTCACTCACACCACTCCTATTTAATATAGTATTGGAAGTATTAGCCAAAGCGATCAGGCAAGAGAAACAAATGGCATTCAGGTTGGAAAAGATGAGATCAAACTGTTTCTGTTTGCTGATGACATGATCCTATATATAGAAAAAACCTAAAGCCTCTACCAAAAAACTCATAGTGTATAAACAATTTCAGTAAAGTTGCAGGATACAAAATCAGCACACAAAAATCAGTAGCATTTTTATATTCCTGTAATGAACTAGCGGAAAAAGAAATCAAGAAAGCAAGCCTATTTACAATAGTCACACAAACATACACACAAAAACCCAGCTAGAAATCAATTTAAGTAAAGATGTGGAAGATCTCTACAATGAGAACTACAAATCGCTGCTGAAATTAAAGAGGACACAAAAAGATGGAAAGATGTTCCATGCTCTTGGATTGGAAAAATTAACATTGTGAAAATGTCCATATTACCCAAAGTGATCTACAGATTCAGTGCAATCCCCATCAAAATACAAATGACATTTTTCACAAAAATAGAAAAACAAAACAAAACAAAAACCCTAACATTCATATGGAACAACAAAAGACACTGAATAGCCAAAGCAATCCTGCACAAAAAGTAAAGCCAGAGGTCCCCATGGTATGCCCCACTGAGAGGTGAGCTGAGCCCAGGAGACCTGTCTGGTGGCATGGTCCACCACTCCCCTCTTGAACCTGGGGGTAGATGCCAGGTCCCTGTGGCATGCCCTGCTGAGAGGTAAGTTGTGCAGCTCATTCTATGGCCACAGATTCTGGAATAGGACCCAAAGTGGTGTAATCACACCCACTCTCAAGCAAGAACCATACACCACCACAGTAGCAGCCAGGGATCTTATATAGTTAACCTATGGCTCACTCAACTACACTGATAGAAGGGTTACCAGTAAAGCTTGCAAATAGAGGAAGAAATCTTGATCCTCATAGCCAACCTCAGTGTAATAGAAGAAGCAAACCATCTGCCAAATGACCAAACATCAATGCTACAACTACAAATAAACAGGAAGATATGACACCACCAAAAGAATACAGTAATGCTCCAATTTCAGACTCCATGGAATAGGGAATCCTTGAAATGTCTGAAAAGAATTCAGAGCAATGGTCTTATGAAAACTTGAAGAAATAAAAGAAAGTTCAATTAGAGAACATAATGAAACAAGAAAAAATACCCAGAATATGAAGGAGGAAATCTACAAAGATATTAATACCTTAAAAAAGAATGTAGCAGAGGGCCAGCCCCATGGCTCACTCGGGAGAGTGCAGCACTGGTAGCACCAAGGTCACGGGTTCGGATCCTATATAGGGATGGCTGGTGTGCTCACTGGCTGAGCGTGGTGCTGACAACACTGAGCTGAGGGTTGCAATTCCCTTACTGGTAAAAAAAAAAAAAAAAGAGTGTAGCAGAAATCCTAGAAATGAAAGATTCAATGAAATAAAAAACACAACAGAGAGCTTGAGCGGCAGAGTAGAGCAAGCAGAAGAAAGAATTTCAGATCTTGAAGACGGTCTTTTCAAAATAACCCAGGCAGACAAAAAAAAAAAAAAATAGAGGAAAAAAGAATTAAAAATAATGAGGAAAATCTAAGAGAGATAGCAGACAACCTTAAGTGCTCTAACATCTGAATTGTGGGTATTCAAGAAAGGGAGGAGAAAGCAAAAGGTATTGAAAACCTATTCAAGGAAATAGTAAAAGAAAACTTCCCAGGTGTAGGGAGAGATACAGACCTTCAGATCCAGGAAGCTCAAAGGTCCCCAAACAGATTCAATCCACAAAGATCCTCCTCAAGACACATTATAGTTAAATTTGCAAAGCTCAAAGACAAAGAGAGAATTCTAAAAGCAGCAAGAGAAAAGCATCAAGTCACCAATAGGGGAGCCCCCATCAGACTAACTGCAGACTTCTCAACTGAAACCCTCCAGGCCAGAAGAAGGTGGAATGATATATTCAAAATACTGAAAGAAAAAAATTGCCAGCCAAAAATTCTTTATCCAGCAAGGCCCCCCCTTCAGAAATGAGGGAGAAATAGTGTATTTCCCAGACAAATAAAAGTTGTGGGAGTTCACCACCACATGACCAGCCCTGCAAGAATTTCTCAGGGGAGTCCTTCATCTGAAATCTGAATAGTGATGACTAGTATGACAAATAAACAAGAAAGAGCAAAACCCATCATTAAAACAAAACTGCCAATGAGAAAGAGAAAGAAGCTAAAACATGCTACATTAAATCTCCAACTAACATTGAAGAAGATAAATAAATGTGGAAGTAATGATCAAAAGATATTTAAATCATCTAAACTAAAAGCAATTAAATGACAGGAATTAAACAACACTTGCTAATAACTACCCTAAATGTGAATGGATTAAACTCCCCATTCAAAAGACACAGACTGACTGATTGGATTATAAACTAGACCCAAGTATATACTGTCTCCAAGAGACCCACCTCACCTCTGGAGACACACACAGACTAAAAGTGAAGGGATGGAAAAAGCTATACCATGCAAATGGAAACCAAAAAGGAGTAGGAGTAGCTATTCTTATATTGGGCAAAATAGACTTTAAACAACAAAACATAAAAAGAGACAAAGAAGGCCACTATATTATGATAAAAGGATCTATCCAGTTAGAAGACGTAACAACCATAAATACATATGCACCCAATACTGGAGCACCCAGTTATATAAAGCAAACAATCTTAGACATAAAGAAAGAAATAAGCCCTAAGAGTTAATAGTGGATGATCTGAACACCCCTCTCTCAGTATGGGACAGATCTTCCAGGCAACAAATCAATAAAGAGAGAGAAGATTTAATCTACACCCTAGATCAACTGGACCTGGCAGATATATATAGAACATTTCACGCAAGAGCTAAAAAATATACTTTCTTCTCATCAGCACGTGAAACATTTTCCAAGATAGACCACATATTAGGTAACAAATCTAGTCTCACAAATTAAAAAAAAAAAAAACTGAAATCATTCCAAGTATCTTTTCAGACCACAATGGACTAAAACTGGAAATTAAAAAGAAGCAAAACTCTGGAAACTATACAAATACATGGAAACTAAACAATAGGTTCCTGAATGACCTATGGATCCAAGAAGAAATTCAACAGGAAATCAAAAAATTTCTTGAAACTAATGAAAATCAAGATACATTGTACCAAAACTTGTGGGACACTGCAAAAGCAGTACTAAGAGGCAAATTTATTGCAATAAATGCTTATATCAAAAGAATGGAAAGACTTCAAATAAATGACCTAACACTATGCCTCAAAGAACTTGAAAAGCAACAACAATCCAAACCTAAAGGTAGTAAATGGAAAGAAATAATAAAGATCAGATCAGAAATAAGTGAAATAGAGACCCAGAAAACAAGAGAAAAGATCATTGAAACAAAGAGTTGGTTTTTTGAGAAGATAAATAAAATAGATGAACCATTAGATAGGTTAACAAAAAAAGAGAAGATCCAATTAACAAAAATCAGAAATGAAAAGGGAGACATCACAACTGACACCACAGAAATATAAAGAACAATTAGAAACTATTATAAACAACTGTATGACAACAAATATGAAAATATGGATGTTATGGATAAGTTTCTAAACACATACAAACTACCCAGGCTGAACCAAGAAGAGACAGAAATCTGAACAGACCAATACAGAACAATGAAATTGAAGCAGTAATCAGCAATCTTCCAACAAAGAAAAGTGCAGGTTTGGATGGCTTTACAGCCAAATTCTATCAAACTTTTAAAGAGGAGTCAATACCAATTCCCCTCAAACTATTCCAAAAAATTGAAGTAGAAACTACTCTCCCAAACTTATTCTATGAGGCCAACATAATTCTAATACCAAAACCAAATAAAGACACAACAAAAAGAAAATTACAGGCCAATATATTTGATGAACATAGATGCAAAAACCTTCAGCAAAATATTAGCAATCAGAATACAGCAACACATCAAAAAAATTATACACCATGATCAAGTGGGATTCATTCCAAAGATGCAAGGATGGTACAACATATGAAAGTCAATAAATGTGATACATCTCATCAACAAACTCAAGGACAAAGACCATATGATTATCTCAATAGATGCTAAAAAAGCATTTGACAAAATTCAACATTGCTTCATGATAAAGACTTTAAACAAATTAGGTATAAAAGGAAAGTATTTCAACACAATAAAAGCTATCTATGACAAGCCCACGGCCAGTATCGTTCTGATTGGGGAACAACTGAGGGCCTTCTTTCTAAGAACAGGAACAGGACAAGGATGTCCACTCTCACCACTTCTATTAAATATAGTGCTGGAAGTACTAGCCAGAGGAATCAGGCAATAGAAAGAAATGGAGGGAATCCAGATTGGAAAAGATGAATTCAAACCATGTCTTTTTGCAGATGACATGATACTATATATAGAAAAACCTAAAGACTATCAAAAAAGTCCAGGAGGTGGTTAATAACTTCAGTAACCTTGCAGGAAACAAAATAAATGACCCCAAATCTGTTGCATTTATATACTCAAATAATGACCTAACAGAAAGAGAAATAAAAAAAGCAAGCCCATTTACAATTGTCTCTCTCTCTCTCTCTCTCTCTCTCTCTCTCTCTCACACACACACACACACACACACACACACACACACACACATACACACACAGAAAAGTACCTAGGGATCAATTTAACCAAGGAGGTGGAAGATCTCTACAATGAGAACTACAAACCACTACTGAAAGAAATTATAGAAGAAACAAAAAGATGGAAAGATATTCTGTGCTCTTAGATGGGAAGAATTAACATTGCAAAAATGTCTATACTACCCAAAGCAATCTACAGATTCAATGCAATCCCCATCAAAATGCCAATGACATTCTTCACAGAAATGGAGAAAAACAATCTTAACTTTCATATGGAACAACACAAGACTCCGAATAACCAAAGCAATCCTGAGCAAAAAAAATAAAGCCAGAGGCATAACACTACCTGACTTCAAATTATATTACAAAGCTATTGTAACCAAAACAGCATGGTACTGGCATAAAAATAGACATTCAGACCTTTGGAGCAGAATTGAGAATCCAGAATTCACCCCTAAAGCTTACAGCCATCTGACATCAGAAAAAGACAACAAAAATCTACATTGGGGAAAAGACTGCCCCTTCAACATGTGGTGCTGGCAAAATTGGATATCCATATGCAGAAGAATGAAACTAGATATGCACCTCTCACCACATACTACAATCAACTCAAAATGGATGAAAGACTTGAGTATAAGACCTGAAACTATAAAATCACTAAGGGAAAATGTAGGTGAAACACTTCAGGAACCAGGTCTTGGCACAGAATTTATGAACATGAGCCTGAAAGCACAAGTAGCAAAAGAAAAAATAAACAAATGGGATTACATCAAACTAAAAAGCTTCTGCACAGCAAAGGAAACAATCAACAGAGTGAAACAACAACCTACAGAGTGGGAGAAAATTTTTGCTAACTATGCTTCCGACAAAGGATTAATATCCATAGTATACAAGGAACTCAAGCAATTACACAGTAAAAAAACAAATAACCCAATTAAAAAATAGACAAAGGAGTTGAATAGACAATTTTCAAAGAAAAACATACCAACGGCCAATAGATGCATGGAAAAATGCTCAACATCCCTAGTCATCAGGGAAATGCAAATTAAAATTACATTGAGATACCATCTCACCCCAGTTAGATTGGGTGTAATCAAAAAGATGGTGAATAGCAAATGCTGGTGAGGGTGTGGAGAGAAGATAATGCTTCTACACTGTTGGTGGGACTGTAAATTAGTACAACCACTGTGGAAAACAGTATGGAAGTTTCTCAAACAACTACAGATAGATCTTCCATATGATCCAGCAATCCCACTTCTACCCAGAGGAATGCAAATCATTATGTCGAAGGGATACCTGCACTCCCATGTTTATTGCAGCTCTATTTACAATAGCTAAGAGTTAGAACCAACTTAAATGTCCATTGATGGATGACTGAATAAGGAAATTGTGGTATATAGACACAGTGGAATACTACTCTGCTATAAAAAGAATGAAATGCTGCCATTTGCAGCAACATGGATGAGCTTGGAGGAAATTATGTCAAGTGAAATAAGCCAGATGCAGAAAGAGAAATACTGCATGTCCTCACTCATAAGTGGGAGCTAAAAAATAAAATAAAAGAAAGAAACAAACAAACAAAGATGCAACAATCACAATAATCCTTTGAACTTTCAATAGGAGAGAGCAGAACTGAGGCCACCAGAGGTTGGAAGGGGGGGTAAGGGGGTTAGTGAGAAATTGGTAAAAGGCCATAAAAAATGATTAGTTGTGAAATGATAAATATAGTACTTATTCTGAAAAAAAATCGGAGACAGAGGGAGAGAGAGTTAATTTATGAGTTGTTTAGAACAGCCTCTGGCATACGCTAAGCATTAAAAAGTTAGTTACTGCTATATAATGAAATATAATGTAATCAGTGATATTATAGGCAGTGAGTTTAGAAAAGATGTGTTGGAAAATCATAGTTACAATGAGCGAGTTCTAGGATGACCCTGGCTCTGTGGTTGTGAGTGATTTAAACAGTAAAAAATGTAGCTTCTCTGCTTTGAGAACCTGCTATTGGTGAGGCACTCTTTAAAAAAAAAAAGAATGATATTTTATCTATTGCCTTTTAATAAACTACAAAACATTTTTTTTGGCGGGGGGCACATTCTCCTAGCTGGATATGTCAAAGTGAAACATGACAAAAGATGGCACAAACACAAACGGAAGAGTGTGTGTCCAGGGACTTTCCTCTGGTTCTGTGATGACTGGAGAGCGAGTGTCGAATACATACCTTCTGCACAGTTTATGAGACAGTTTGTGGATGAGCTCAACAAAACACCAGGTGAACTAGCAGCGTCCAGATTCGGATGCATTTCTGCCGGCTACTTGATGAGTGCTTAATAAACATTTATTGAGTGAATTCGGTGACCAAGAAAAGGAGGATATATTTCTTTTTTGATGCCCGATCGTAGATATTTTCAGCCACTCACGCTGAAACACATTTACTAGTGTCTTTGTGCCCCCTAAACTCTACCATACCCCAAAGTTTGTTTCTGCTATGGGAAAGCTGAGAACTTCCTTACTTCAAGACTTTTTGGTCAAATGATTCAAACTACTGTTTACTTAAGGAAAAAGCAGAAGCAATCTTCCAGTGCTTTGTTGGCTGTATCCCATTCATCATAAAGAAGCCGAAGACTACGTGGACGGGAGAGCTACCTTTCCTCTTGCTCTTTGCTTTTCACTTGAAAAGGGAGGTGTTGGTCAAGCTTAGGCTACCTGAACTGTTCACTGTTCTTTTCTCTGGCTCTCTCTGCCTCACTGCCAATGGGTTTACTATTTATCCCCATGAGTCTTTGGGTTTGCATTAGTTGTTGGGGTGCTATGACTATGTCTCAAAGGCAATTCCAAAGTTACCTTGTGTGAGAGCACTAATGAGAGCAGGTGTGCCACAGACACCCTGGGGGTGGCAGGGAGGAAAGATAGAGAGGGAATGTGTGCAAGATCATAAAAAACAAGAATTGCAAGGATTTGTTTCTGGAGTTTTTGAAGGCCATGTATGATGAATAAAGCAGAAAATATCCAACCCCATAAGTTGAACATATGTTAGGAATAAACACCTAATTCATGTGTTGGTTAAACATCCATTCAGGGAGTCTCATTAGCAAACACATTAATTAGGATCTTGTTAACTTTTCTACTGTCAACAATTGTTTGTTTGAGCTAACCTATTCTACCTTCATTAAAGTAAAGCAACACCAGTCAGCACATGAAAATGTGGTTCAATTTTATAAGAAATTTAGAACCCATACAGGGTTTATATTTCTCTGCACATCTTCTGATCATTCAATATTTTAAATATATGAACAAGGCATAAGGTTTAACTTTGTTTAACAAGAACTGCAAGTGAAACTATAAATTGTATGACCCCTTTTGTGGATATTTATTTTTTGATTGATTGATCGATTGATTCATTCATTCATTCACTCATTTGTATAATCCTGGTATTAAGAATGTCCAGATAAACAAGACATGGGCTCCTGTTCATGTGGCTTACAATCTAGTAGAAATCACATATATCAACACATAAAACAAATATGTCCCCAGCCTCACTGTCTTGTGGGCACAAATAAGGATGGGATTATGTGATACCCTAAGCCTCAGTGCTCTAAACTAGGGCTCAGCAAACTGCTGCTTGAAGGCTGAGTGCAGCCTGACACTTGTTTTTGTAAAGTTTTATTGGAACACAGCCACACCCATTTGTTTAGTTGTTGTCTGTGGTTGTTTTCATCCTGCAGTGACAGAATTATGTATTTAGAACAGAGAATATACAGCCCACAAAACCTAAAATATTTACTATTTAACCCTTTGCAGAAAAAGTTTGCTGCTGAGCCTTCTTCTCATGTCTCCAGAATGTCTGAGATTCCCCTGGAGACCATTCAGTCCTGGTCATGGCTCTGAGGATTCCCCTGTTGAGGACCTGGGAGTTCGCAAGGTCCCTTTGAGGCCAGGCTCCGACACCAATGCCCTCCAAACATCCTGTAGACCATCCACTCCCGCTGGCCTGGTGGCCTCAGGCCACAGCGTTCACTGCCTCCTCTGCACTGGCTGCCATGTTGTAAAACATGCTAATTGCCTTTGGGAGAACCAGAAACTTGTCAACGTTATGAGGGGCTGCCAGCCAGCCAAGACAGAACAGACCCCTGACAGTTCCTCGGAGATGCCTACTCAAGTCACTTGGGTTGACCTCGGTGAAGACTGTTTCTGAATGACCCAGCCAGCCAGGTTCTCAGGGGAGTGAGAAGGAAAACGTCGCTGCACATTCTCCCTTTGACCCTGCGCATGGGCCCTCCACCTTGGATGATCCCTTAGGGTTCCTTCACGGATCGTGCAAATAGGCTCCTTTGCCCTCTGGATCCCTGTTGGGTGTGGCCAGTGAGAGGCACTGGCAGGAGACTAAGAGCAGAGAAGAATGGGAGCTTGTTCCTTGAGGGTCCCTTCCTGCCAGGATGCAGGCTGGCAGAAGCTGGTTCCTGTATGGAAACCTACGCCTCTCCTGAAGCTGCCAGTCCCTTTAGGTTCTGGTGACAGCTCTCTCTCCTCACCCTTCAGGCATCTGAGGTGATAGCTGCTTCCCCAACCTGATACTTCACCATTTCTTTCTTCTTAACTTTGCCCATAGTCCTTTCATTAAATTCTCCTCAATTTTTGCCTTCGAGTGTCCCATCATTTCGTGCTGGACCGTGACGATACCCAGAGCCATTTCCCCAAGGAGGATGACCAGGTTGGAATCCAAGCCTCTCTCCTGGCTTGGGCTGTGGCGCTGACCCCAAAGTCATTTTCCTTTTATGGCTCCGTATGTCCTTTCTTGTAAATTGGCCTCAAGTATGATTCACCCCAGGTCAGTGTTCTAATAAATTAGACACTCAAAAAGGTACATGGGGGTGTAGAGGGACATAGACAGGACATTACCTTACTCTACTCCTTGCTAGTGTCTGAGCCCTAAACACTCGAAGCTGAGTGGGGTAGGTGCCTCTTAACACCACTTGTGATATTGTCTGAGCTCTAGTTGAGGCAGATGTGAAGGGGGACAGGGAAGGGTGGTCTGCTCTTCTCCCCAGATACATCTAAGGCCCAGGCCCTGCTTAACCCAAATGTGCTGCTTCAAAAAAAGAAAGCACATCTGAATATCATGAGGCTATGAGCCTGTTTTGTCTGTAGTCCTAACATATACGCATGGCTGTGAGTTTCCTTCTAGGTACAGGTTCAGAGGAAAAAAAAGTGCCATGATTACATTATCGTATTTACAAGGCCATGGTACAGACACAGAAACATAAAACAGAAGTGTAATACTCAATAGGGCAGCCACAGTCTGTCAGCAAGAGAAGACTTGGCAAAACTTATAAACACCTCCCCATTCCACTCTTCACTGTGATCTCAGGGGAACTTCAATTCTGCTTGATTTCTCAGACTCGCCCTCTGCCCTGCTGCCGGAGGTCTCAGTCAGGAGGCGCCTCTCGGGTTCGCTGTTCTGACTGATTTAATTTAGAAAATTTCTCGCTCTTCACATGGCAGCAAAGGTCTCGTGGCTTAGCTATTATGTTGTTCAGGAAACAGCTTCTTTACTGTTACGGTTCTGTAACATTGGTTGAAATCTCCCTTTTTGTGCTATTTTTTGTTGTTCTTGGCTCTGAGATTATAAGGTCCTACCAAATAGTTTTATGGCCACATTTGGAAAATCACATTTTTTTTCCTTAAGGCTTTATTGCCAGAGAAGATGAAAATGTGTATATGCACTTGCATAAATACATTTTTATCTCCAGAGTACAATTTCCCATCCCATAATGAGAGCCTTAGGCTGGGAATGGAATCACCTGCAGACAGTGAATTGGTGTAAACTGTAGGCAGCTGTATCAAGGAGAAAAGGGCCTGGATAAAAAGAGGGGAGGGCCTGGAAACCAAAGGAGCTTAGGTGCCATTGCTTATGATTTCATTTTATTTAGAAAGCTGGACTCTGCCTATAATTGGGAAATTGAGTTCCAGAAACCCTTCCATGGTCATTTCTTTGGCTCTGCTTTTCCTGATTTAATAGCACCCTTATAATGGAAAACCAATTCTACATTTGTGAATCCCACGGGACTCATTGGGGTAGGAATTTTTCAGAGGAGTTTTCAGAGCAGAAGACTGAGGCTCAAAGAATTTGTGTTACTTTCTCAAAGACAGAGACACACAGTTTCTTAGAGGAGGTGAAACACCATCCTGGATGTGAAGGGTCTGGCTTCTTGGCTCTTCTCTCCCCACCAGATGCAGTTTGCAAAAGGCTTCCAGTGGGCTCGTCCTGCCCTGCTGAGCTATTTGATTTGTCACAGAGTTTTGAGAGGAAATGGAATGGGAACGCTTAGGCGTGGCATGCCGTGCCCACCATTACTTATGGGTTTTACAACCCACCGCTTGTCTGACTGCTAGAAATGTTTGATTTGTGGCCCCTCTACAACACCATTCACTTTATCTCCCTTCACTTGGCCCAGCTGCTCTCCATTCTCTCTCAGATTTGTTCATTTAGTATAAGTGATTCAACAGTTAATGAAACAACTCAATACTGGTAGCACTTTAAATAAGACCCCTCTATGCAAGCACTGCCAGTCACATGTATCAGATTGGACCCTTTCCACCTCTTCCTGACACATATTTTTGTGGGTCTCTGCCTATCTCTCCTGCTGTGCTGTCACTTCCTGGAGTGCAAGGACCAGTGCTCATCCTCTAATCCCTAGTGCCAGCGATGGTGCCGAATCAGAGAGGGTGATCAATAAACGTTTGCTTAATAAGAATGCAGGATATATGTGTTCTGGGGATGGTGAGCAGCCAGATTGGCTATTGAACATTAGGAAACAGCAAGGCATATGGATTTTATTAATAAGATGGGCATCTCTGAGGGTTTTGTTACAGAGGCAGAATTGGAATTCTCAGTGTATTCCGTGCAGACCCCCTGGTGACAGGCAGTGACATGCACTGGCTGGGGAAGGCTGGGAACAGGCTATTGCAGTGGTCCAGGTGGCAGCCAAAGAAGGTATGAAATGTCAAGGGGCAGGGAGGATGAAAGAGGGGGGACCAAGACAAAACACCTGGTGGCAATCGAATCAATAGGATGTGTCGATTGAAATTGAAAGGGCAAGTAAGGGAGGTAGCAAATATGACTATAAATTTTGGAACCTGGTACTGAGAGGAACAGACAATTCTCTTTTTATCACTACACCCCCCACCCCATTCCCTGCCATTTTACTGTTTGCTTAGCTCCTCAGTCCCTTTTTAACTGTCATGGCTTTTCCCACCCATTTAAACTTGAAAAGGAAAAATTTCAAGGCAAGTTTTGCTCCTTTAGAATCCTGTAAGACAAAATTGGTGCATACTCTTTGGCCATTTGTGCTCAAGATTGTGTCAGGACCACCCTGCCAGAACTGATTCCTGCAGGGCCCAGCCAGCCAGCGCTGGATCCTGGCTCCCATTCAGACCCAGGCTGGCAACTCTGAGGAGGGGGTTAAATAGAGGGAGGAATTGAGGATTGTCCCCATAACAATGGAGGCTGAAACAATGGGAGTAGATGACAGCACGAAAGGAATTTAATAGTAGTAAAAATACCTTATAATGATAATATCTAATATTTATTATGTGCTTATTATGTTCTGAGCTTGAAATATGTAGGGATGAGGCACACTAGGGTTAAGTCAGTGCCCAAGATTGCATATCTTTAAGTGGAGAAACTGGGCTTTGAGCACAGACAGGTGGACCTCGTGCCCACACTCCCAACCACTCTGCTGGACAAGGCAGGACATGTGGAAGGGCAGGGGGTAGAGGCCAGTTGGCAGTGAGAAGGCTGCTGTGCTATCCAAGCCTCAGCACGCCCCTTCTGTGATTCAGGCATGTCCCTTGCAGTCCACAGGGGCTGGCTTTTCCCCTCTAGAGGTGCTGGAGAAGTGGGGAACTGGATTTGCTGGGAGGGTGGTGAGCCTGGCCCTGCCCTGGGCACTGCGGTTGCAGGTGAAGGAGAGAACAGCCAGCCTGGAGTCCAAGATGGAGCTCCTGCTGCTGCTTTAAGCTACAGTTTCCTCCTCTGTAAAATGCATTGTGATGGGGATTGAAGGAGACCTGGGGTGTGAGAGACCAGGTGTGCAGCTGGTGTTTGGTAAAAGTTGTTTGTTCATTACTTCACTCAGGAAATGGATGCCTAAGCGGCAGAGGCCCTTACTTCTTACTCCCAGGGGAACCTCTTATGTCATGTGTGTTCATATGATAATGTTAGAACACTTAGCCATGGCTCAGAAAGACGTGTCAAAGTGTCCTTATGTTTCCTCATAACGGCAATGCTCGTCTTTTACCCCCAGTTAGAGTAGGAGTCAGGATCTAGAAGAAATTCTTCTTGCACTTGGTATGTTCTGTGAAGTATTGTTTCCTCTTATTTGTCTCATGTAATGTGCTGGTAATTTCATTGCATAAGTTGGCATTTCCAACCAATGTAATTACATTTAAAAACTGTTATAAGAGGCTATTACTAAAGAAATCAAATGTTTCGCCTCTTTATGTAAAGTGGAGATAATAATTCCTCTTAATTTTTGTAACATGCTTGGAGAGCCCTGGCTGAAAGAGGTTTTGCAAACACAAAGCAGTGTTCACTGTCTCACTTGGTCCTTATTTAGCACCTATCACAAGAGTGCCATGCTGGTACAAGGCAATGCAGAAAGCTCTGTCTCTTGGGAATTATCAAGCGATCATGCTGCCTGAGTGACAGGTGTTAACGTGAGAAGACAGGAAATGTCAAATGTAAATCAAGGGCTCTTGTCACAATCATGAACAATACTCTCCTCAAACTTCTATATGAGCATGAGATAAAGACGGTACCATGTCTTCACTCCCTGCAATCCAGAGAGATGCCAGCCCAGAGTGAGCAGCCACACCACTTTAGGCCATGCTAGTGGGAGAGGCTGGGGGAGGAAGCTGTGCTGATGAAGGCAAGAGGGTCCGGGAGCTTCTCTGGAGCCAGCTGGTGGTGAGGAGTGCCTTCTCTTTCCAAACCCTCAGCTGAGCACGGAGGAGATAGGGGAGGAACGCAGGGTATGGGGCAGAGTGCTTCACACATATTGTGTCAATTTGCAGAATTAAATCAAGGCTACCATATCAGGGGTTGATTTTTACACAGGGCAAGTCACACAGCCATCCTCAGTGCTTTTGTTCGTTTACTGAGCATGAGCTCAGCAAACACTCAACAAGTGCCTGTTAGTCCCAGACACTGGCAGGTCCACTCTTTGGGAACAGAGAGACAAATAAAATAGTTCCTTCCATAAAAAAACTAAACAAAAACAAAAGCATCCCATGGTTTAGTGCAGGGCTGGCATGTCATTTCTATTTCTTGCACTGAAATACTTTTAGATCATTCGTGGTCACTTGGAGCACTGCTCGGGGGTCTTCAGGCCTTGACTGGGTTCTGTAGGCAAGTGCACTGCAGCCAGTGTTTTCCCAGAGCATTCATTTACCTGTACATTAATTCCACAAGTATTTATGGGGTGCCTTCTATAGTGCCAGATGCAGTTCTGGGTGCTCAGAATGCAGCAGCGAACACAGCAGACACTGGCGTGCAAGGAGACAGACAATGAACACATGGTATAATGCCAATGGGGGTGAGTGGTACGAAGAAAAATAAAGCAGGATGAAGGACTAGAAGGTGGCTGATGAGGAAGAGGGGTCTCTCTGATGAGGTGACATTTAAGCCAAGTCCTAAATGGATTATGGAGAGCATCTAGGGATGAAGGTTCCAGGCTGAGGAAACAGCAAGCAGAGCCTTGTGGCAGAGCGTGCTTGAGGGGAGGGCGAGGAGTGTGGGCGGTGGCGTCAGCGAGGGCTGGGCTGGAGGGAATAGGCCAGAGACGTAGCTGAGGGCTGTGCACGTAGAGCCTTGTGAGCCTTAGTAAGCCTTTTGGATGTTAATCTACCTGTGATGAGAAGCCACTGGTGGGTTTGAGCACAGGAGACGCACAGCCACATTTCCTTACTGAAGGGGAGATGGCGTGAAGGTGGCATGGCCAGGAGGAAGGGAGCAGTGAGATCAGGTGGCAGAGGTACTGGGTTCGGGACATGATGGAAAAGTGGGGCAGAAGGGCTTGATGTGTGGTAGAAAGAGAAGATTCCAAGCTTGGGGAGCTGAGAAACTGGGAGAAAGGACAAGCCACAACCTGAGATAAGAACGTGAGGCAAGCAGGTGGGGATTGGGGAGGGAGGACACAAGTGTGGCATCTTAGACGTATTGGTTTAGCTCTCTGATTAGACAACTGGGTGGGTGCCCACAGGCCATTGGATGCAGAGGCTGGATTCCGGGGAAAGCTCGGAGGTGTTAAGAGGAGGGCACCATCGGGGTAGCTGTGCCCTTGACCTCCTTGGTGGTGCTTGTAGTTCTGTTTCATGAACATTATTAAGATTTTCAGGATTTGCCAAGTTTCTCCTTTTGTTGTGGAAGAAATACAGGTTACCTTGTAAAACTTACTGACCCTGTTGTTTGAATCAAAACCCAGCACAGATGGTCCGATAAGTATCAGTAGTTCAAAGTTGAAGCTGTTTGGAATATCTGGATGCATCGTTGCCGAGTTGGCTCATTCATGCGTTCATGAGTTCATTCATTCCACAGCACTTATTGAGCACCTCCTGTACACTCTGCTGCTTTTATTTTATTTTATTTTATTTTATTTTGTAACTTGCACAGAAATAAGACTAATCAAGGCAAAACTCTCTTCGGGGCTACTTTTCTCATTTTATTTCCTCTGGGCATCAGAAATACTCACTCAAGTATTTTATATAACAGTATAAAAAATACACGGGCCCTGGCTGTCTGTCTTGCTCCATCCCCCGCCCTCCTGTGGCTCAGCCTGCTCAGCCACACGTCCTCCTTGCTGTTCCTCAAACGTACTGTCGCTCACAACTTCTGCTCTTGCTGTGCCCACCTCCTGTGGGGTTCTTCCCTCAGGTATTGGTAATCCCCACTTCCTCACTTCATCTCGGTTCCCACTGAAATGTCATTTTGTCATGACACCTCGTCTCATCTCTATCCCAGGTGGCAGCCACCTCCATCCCTCTCTATCCCCAGGTCAAGTATCACCCTCTGACATATCGAATCCAGGCCTTTGTTCTGGACAGTCACCCACTGCATGAGAACAGGATCAGATTGACCTCCACTGCATCTTGTCGCTAGAAACAAAACCATTTCTGGCACATAAATCCTCAATGAATAGTTGGAGAATGAAGGGATAAACTCCGTGGGGGCTTTATTATTATATTTTCTTTTTTAAACTCAGGACTTTAGATGGTATATTAGTTTGCGGGGGCTGCCGTAACAAAGCCACAGACTGAGTGGCTTAAACAACAGACATTTGTTTTCTCACAGCTCTGGAGACTGGAAGCCCACCATCAGAAGGGTTGGCTCCTCCCGAGGCCAGCCTCCTTGGTTTACAGAGGTCACTTTCTCAATGTGTCCTCACATAGCCTTTCCTCTGGGTTGTGTCCTGTGTCTCTCCCTCTTCTTATAAGGACACCAGCTGTATCAAATTAAGACCTCCCCCACTTACGGCCACATTTAAACTTATTTTATTTTATTTTTTTTTATTATTTTTATTTTGTCAATATACAATGTAGTTGATTATT
>NW_007731151.1:0-1251 GCF_000696425.1 Galeopterus variegatus | reverse complement strand
AGGATTTGCCAAGTTTCTCCTTTTGTTGTGGAAGAAATACAGGTTACCTTGTAAAACTTACTGACCCTGTTGTTTGAATCAAAACCCAGCACAGATGGTCCGATAAGTATCAGTAGTTCAAAGTTGAAGCTGTTTGGAATATCTGGATGCATCGTTGCCGAGTTGGCTCATTCATGCGTTCATGAGTTCATTCATTCCACAGCACTTATTGAGCACCTCCTGTACACTCTGCTGCTTTTATTTTATTTTATTTTATTTTATTTTGTAACTTGCACAGAAATAAGACTAATCAAGGCAAAACTCTCTTCGGGGCTACTTTTCTCATTTTATTTCCTCTGGGCATCAGAAATACTCACTCAAGTATTTTATATAACAGTATAAAAAATACACGGGCCCTGGCTGTCTGTCTTGCTCCATCCCCCGCCCTCCTGTGGCTCAGCCTGCTCAGCCACACGTCCTCCTTGCTGTTCCTCAAACGTACTGTCGCTCACAACTTCTGCTCTTGCTGTGCCCACCTCCTGTGGGGTTCTTCCCTCAGGTATTGGTAATCCCCACTTCCTCACTTCATCTCGGTTCCCACTGAAATGTCATTTTGTCATGACACCTCGTCTCATCTCTATCCCAGGTGGCAGCCACCTCCATCCCTCTCTATCCCCAGGTCAAGTATCACCCTCTGACATATCGAATCTGGGCCTTTGTTCTGGACGGTCACCCACCGCATGAGAACAGGATCAGATTGACCTCCACTGCATCTTGTCACTAGAAACAAAACCATTTCTGGCACATAAATCCTCAATGAATAGTTGGAGAATGAAGGGATAAACTCCGTGGGGGCTTTATTATTATTTTTTCTTTTTTAAACTCAGGACTTTAGATGGTATATTAGTTTGCGGGGGCTGCCGTAACAANTCTGACCTTTCTGCATGTAAAATGTCCATGTTAATCAATATTTTACATGTGATTTTACATGCTCATAAAGGAGTACACATTGAAGTATGAACTTTCCTCTGGTGTAAAAGAAAAATTCTTTAAGAGCTAAAAATTAGTTTTCTTTATCATTGTACTATCTGAAAAATTTTACGTTTCATATGTGAAGTTAACTATTTTAAATGGAGGTATATTACAGCTTTAAAAATTAGGCTTATTCTACAAATAAAAACAAGTAAATTTTTAGTCATGGTTCTCCAAATGTTTTTATGTAATATTGTAATTTTATCTTAAAATATTATAAGCAGCTTCAATCATCTTTAA
>NW_007731150.1:160098-168656 GCF_000696425.1 Galeopterus variegatus | reverse complement strand
TATTGGATTTCTGTTTCCCTGCTAATTCCAGTGTGTAACCAGGATTGAGAAGCACTAGGATTGCCTGTTTCTGGAGATCTCTTCGGATTATCAGAGTTGGCTTACTTCTCTCATGTGGAACTGGCGCAATCTCTCCAATTAGCACTGCTCTTTCAATGAAACTGAGGCATCTTCTCTGGCTACCCAGTGTGATCTGAAGAGCAATAGCACCCACATCACCCAGGAGCTAATGCAACCTCTCAACCCAGTCACCCAGAACAATTGAAACAATCTGCATTTTATAAGATCTCCAGGTGTTTCATTTGCATATTACAGTTTGCACAGCAAATTAGCCTCAAATTATGCATTTCTAAGACCTTTCCAGGTGTGGTGGATACTGCTGGTCCTCAGTTCACAGTGGCAAAGATCTGAACTCTTTTTTCTTAGTGTGGCCCCCAAAATTGTGTGGGAAGCTCATTGAAACCTCCTAAATTGGACTCTATGAGAACCTGCCTTTTTAAGACTGCTCATTCCCAGGTGATTCTTATTTACATGAAAGTTTGAGAACTACTGACACATTTCCAACTTTTTCCCAGAGTAGGAATCATTCTCTCCTTTGAAAAGCAGCCCAATTTAATTGCATTTAGGCTAACCAGGCTAGAGGAAACTGTATTACTCTCTAAAGAAAAATACATTGTCTCTTCTTAGCTCTTCAAATAACAGAAGCTAGTCTTTCTCCTGCCTGATTGATGTTCATTGTCAGGCTTAGATTTCCTAACAGTTGCTCCTGATTCTGTTTCCTACTCTCTTGTCGCCCCCCAACTCCCCACCCCAAAACTGGAAACCTTGCAGTTCATCCATACTCTTCAAAGTAAGGCAGCCCAAACCAAAGAAAAGCTGCAAAGTGAGCAACACAGTATACAAATGATACTATCATTGGGTCTGATCAGAACTTTGTATTTTTTAATAGTGCAGCTGGAGTTTTCATTATTTTTTAGAAAAACTATGTGTCATGTTAGTTCAATATCAAGCTTCTGTTTAACCACAACTCCTATGTTTCTTTCCCATAGGTCATCAACAGATGTCACCCCATCTGTACATGTTCACAAGTATTTATTGAACTTGCCTGTAGGCCTTTACTTACAACCCCCCAAAATTTCATCACTGTGATCTCTGCCCACTGTTTCAGCCAAAAAAGTGATACAGGAGGTGCTCAGTTTCCATGGGCTTGGGTTTCAGGACATGACTCTAGGTTTCCAGCCACTTCCTGAGGTCTCAGGCCCCCTCCTCTGGGCTGTTCCCTGGAGGAAAGTTACTGTTGCCAGTTAGACCTATTCTCAGCACCAAAAAGGGGAAAATGAGACTACAAGGGGCTGGCTTATGCAAATCCAGTGGATGGGCATGCTCAGAAGAGAGTACAGAATATTCTTGAATATGCCTGGTACATGTGATAGGATCTGACCAATGAACATGCTCCAGGAAGGGGCTGACTAAGCATTTGCAAGATTAAATGTTACATAACTGGGAACTACCACCTTAATTGAATATTCTTTAGATAGAGAAACTATAAAAGCTGAACCCCAGCAGGAGGGACTGTTGCTGGCTTTCCTGGAGGGACTTTTGCTGGCTGAGGTGTGTATACTTTACTTTGTATCAAACTTACTCTCAGCAAGCTGCTGCTCATTCTCTTGAGCCAGCCTGCACTTTGTACTGAACTTTATGCTTTTCTTGCTTTTGTGTTAGACTTGATGTCTGTACTGAAATTCTTTTTGTGTTAAACTTGGTGTGGGCCCTGCTCCGTCTCTGGAGCTATGCTACACTCTCTCATGGAAACTGTATTTCTTATCTGTTATATTAAACTTGTTCTCACTGTCTACTGTGACTCTTCCTTTGAATTCTTTCTTGTGGAGGAGTCAAGACCTGGTAAGAGGACTGGGTGGGTTGAGGCTGACTATTGGCACCCCCAGACCCCTACCTCCAACATCAAAAGGATTTCTGGTTGCTGATCCTGAATAGAGCAAATGGTCTTGGATTCAGTCAGAAGCCCCAGATTCAAGTTTGATATCTACAACTTTGCTATAGGGCCTTAATCAAGTTCCCTAGCCTTTATAAGTCTATTTTTTTAAATTTGTAAAATGGGCACAATAATAGTACCTATCTTATAGGATAGTTGTGTGGATTTAATAAGATAATATAAAAAGCACTTTGTAAAGTAAAAGCTGTGTGTGAGTTATTAATAAACACACCCCCAAGTTACAGATAATTACAAACTTAACCATGACACTGATTCATTCTTTCATTATGTTTTCCACCCCCACATAAAATAAGTGGCAGTCCTGAAATCATTTGGGAAAGAAGTCTGTCTCCTCCACTATCATCCATCTAGTTTGCTTTCTTTGGTGATGGAATTCCAGTCTTTTATGGACAAAAGGAGCAGAAACCTGGTGTGAGAACAAAATACCAGGATGGTCCTCTAGAAGCCAACAACATGGAAGTGAATGAAACTAGAAAACCTTTTAATGTCGCTGACCTGAGTGTCAAAATGTCCAGACGAGGCATCACTTTCAGTTTCTCACTAAAAGAGAAACTTAAATTATGCATTTAAGGTCACTGGGATTCTGAAGACCTAGGGCTCCAAGCTAAGGGGGACACACAATGAATGACATGATATGATGTATGATATGCTATATCCTGCCAACAAAAGACCCCACCCCGCCTCACTGACAAGAAAGCCCACTGAAGTTCAGGGGCAATGAGGTTTCATACAGAAGCCTGTGAGCTTGGATAGACCCTCCCATGAGTGGTAAATTTGGTAGATGTAAATGAAGAAGAACATAGCTGAAGCCCTACTCATTCCGTGCACCTCTCCACTCTACCTCTCTACCTCCAAATCCTCCTTTCTTAAAATTAGGGACAGTCTCAAAAATGTGAGCCTCAAGTTTAAATCCCAAAGACTAGGAAATGCTTTGTTATTTTCACTAGAATCCTTCTCTATGAACCTCAAGGTATCTTTACAGATACAAACATGATTTACAGATTAGAGAGGCTGAGGTTTTTAGAATAAAGTACACATACTTTTCTAAGGGAATAATCAAAGGGTTATAACTTGAGCACATGTACAAGGCAAGAAAGTTAAGATTAAATACACTCAAACAACTCAAGTAACAAACACCTAGTATTTATTAATAAATTAGTACACTTGAAGGCATTTTTCTGATATGGGTCCATTACCCACAAGCCCTGCCCACACAAAGGGAGTCCACACCACCTTTGCATTAGAGTCTGGCAACTGAGCATTAGAGGGTATGTTTATAAATGGGAGTATAGTTGCAAATATTATCAGACAAGAGTTCTTACACCTGCAGCCATTGTTAATTAAAGTGATTGAACGGCAAAGGAAACCCACCAAGACCAAGGTCTTGCAGGCAGCCTGGACCTATTGACTACGTGTGTATAAAAAACAGGACACCTTTTAAAGCAAAGCTGGGCAGATTCTCTATGGAAAAGGTGCCACTGGCACTCAATTTCTACTTTCCAAAGTGCAGCAATGTGTTCTAGAACAACTCAATCCCTAAAAGATGAAGTTCAAGTTCTTTGGTGGCCTGGTGGTCAGGCCACTTAAATAGCAAGTCCTGATGGCTTGAGGATTTTATTTCTCCAGCCCAGAGAATATTAGCATAAGAAGAGCACAAGTAATTCAGCATTCTACACGGTGTCCAGGTGAAAACCATACAATCAGCAACAGTGTGGTCAAGTTTCAGCCATGAATATGAATTGTACAAGAAGACATATTAAAAAGATAACTGAAAGTCTAATTTCATTACAGTAACTCAGTGGAGTCTTAAATTTCCTTAATCTTTAAGAAAATCTGTAAAGGACAAACAATAATAAAAATAGTAACAATAATCTTTTTTTAAAAAGTAGGTGTGGATGTTGAGAGACATGAAGACTGTTTATAGGATTCACAGGATTCCATTACACTTTTAAGAAGTTAAGAGCCTCACAATCAGTGTGTAGGAAAAGTCACACTGCACTTACGGTAAGTTAAATGACTTTAAAGTGCACAGAACAATTTTGAAAATACATAAGAAGGCAAAACGGAGAAACTATGGAACTTAAGAAACTTTAGTGGTGCATATTTTGATACAGTTACACTTGGAGAGGCTTATAAACTAACTTACCAGAAGGGTTAAAAGAAAAAAAAAGAAAAAGAAAGAACTCAAACACTGGCCATATACTCTGTTAAACACACACACACCCCAAAAAACAAAAATCAGAAACAAAACAAAAAGCCACCCTGCCACTAAATTGAGTAATTGAGTAACTTTCAGAATGCAATACCCCTATGTTCTACAACAGGTCAGGAAGATGGCTATAAACAGAGTCCAGGAGGGTCTGGCTGGCTTCCTGGCTCTTGACGCCAATAATCTCAAATAGCCGGTCCAGTTTGTCCTCAGCCTGGGGAATCTCTTCAATAACTCGCAGCTCCTCAGGATTCAGAATGTGGAGCATGTCATCAAAGATAGGCTGCAAGTCACAGGGGTCCAGGCGTACCTGCCGCAACACTGTGTCCTTCTTTTCTGCAGGGAGGAAACGGAAGGGAAGGGGACAGCTGTAAAAGGACTATATTGGTGCATGGGGGTGGTGCGGGAGGGGTTCTAGAGAGTGACATCTACCCTCTTCCCAGCCTGTTCGCCACCTCCTGCCAAAGTGAGTGAGTGACCTTCTGGCACATGTTCAACAAGAGAGTTTTTACTTGCACTGCACATAAGAGCAACCCAGATTTGCCAAATAGGGATCAGACAAGAACCTGCTTGAATGGGTCACTGATGGGTCATTAATGTAATATTTGCCTAGACTTATATGACTTCTAAATTTTTCTAAAGTTCAGAAGAAGAATGTTAAAATACTTGAAGACTCTAAACAAACAAGCAAAATACTACTTTCCTCATCTGTAACGTGTACCTACTAAACAAAGATATATATCAGTCCAACCCTTTTCCAAATAATCAAACCGTCCAAGCCAATGTAGTCTGCTTATCTGACCTTCTGATATATTGCAATATTTTAAAACTAAACTGCTGGGAGAGTAAGACCTCATAAATATGAAAATACTGTTTCTTGGGTCATATGTTACATTGGGATAAGGAACTGTAACTTTTATTACTATTATAAAATGCTTTCTCCAAAATATAATATGTAATGTGAAATATAAGTTAAAATATAAGTCCTTTATATAAAATTATAAAATAGATTAACAAATATTTGAAGTATATAAAATATAAATGTGTAAAATATAACATTTTATAGATATATAAGATGTAACATAAAATATAACCCTTTCGCTAAAATATACTAGAATTACACAAACGAGGAAATTTCTAACAAAAATCTGTCATCAATATAATGTGCATACTAAGTCCCTACTCTGCTATTAAAAATTAAAAGTGGCAAATTATTTACCAAAAGTATCAATTCATAATGTTTAAAACATTGTTAGTGTTAATCTAGCTTAACAGAATGAATTTCAGGATCAATTCAAGTCACTAAAACATGTACTTCTGACTCTCAAGATAGGTTATACTTTAAATCCTCAGATTCAGCAAGCCTGGTAAATAATTTTCAAAAAACCTGCCAGACTACATTTTATCAGACTTTCCCGGGAACACACATATTTGATAGCAGCATGCAGATAGAAGGTGACCTATACTACTTGGCCAGGAAATTGGAGCTGTAAGATTTTTTAGGTGTGTCCTCACTGGCCAATGATGTTTCTCTCTCAGGCCAGCCTCATCTTGGAGTTTAGGACAGGTCTTACCAGGCAGGTCATTCAAATGGCTCAACTACAACTGGATGTGGAACTAGCAAGGGAGAAATCCCAGGGGCTCTTTTGGGACACCCATCTGTGGATGTCTTACCTTTGGTAATAAAGGAGCCGGTCCTGCTCAGCGCAGAGGAGCCGCTGGATGTTGAGTCACAGCGAAGAAGGGGTTCGGACTCGTCCACAAAGAAGCCCTTGTTCTTATCCAGGGGGGAAGGCTCCACCGTCAGGAGAGTGGAACTCTCAAGTTTCGTGTTGGGGCTGGGGATGGGGCTTGGGCTAAGTGGGCTGGGGCTCATTGGGAGAGCCAGTTTGTCAGTTTCCAGCTGTAAGAGGGGAAAAATTATTTTTTCTTATATACTGCACTTTAAATATTATATAGAAAAATAAAGGGCCGGCCCGTGGCTCACTCGGTAGAGTGCGGTGCTGATAACACCAAGGCCACGGGTTCGGATCCCATATAGGGATGGCCGGTTTGCTCACTGGCTGAGCATGGTGCTGACAACACCAAGCCAAGGGTTGAGATCCCCTTACCGGTCATCTTTAAAAAAAAAAGAAAAAAAAGCCAATAAAATTAAAACTCTTCCTCAGATGCTATTTTTTGTTCCATTTAGTATGTTACGCATAAATTCTATTTCAATTGTTCATAACTTATACCATTGCCAGTACACACACACACACACACACACACACACACACACACACACACACACACTTTTAAACCCTTCAAAAATATACGTGAGGATGGGGGCAGGCTGGTTAGCTCAGTTGGTTATAGTGCAGTGTTATAACATCAAGGCCAAGGGTTCGGATACCAGCCAGCTGACCTCCCAAAAAACATACATGGGGAGACGTATGAGTATTAAAAATGAGGAAGCACATATACCAAGCTGTTACCTCACAGGAGTGGAATTAGACATGGGTGTGAGGAGAAGGATCCCCCTCTTAAAATATAATTGTGTAGAGCTGGAAGGCATCTGAAATATAATCTACTACATTCCCTTCTGTTACGGGCTGAACTGTGTCCCTGCAAAATTCATGTTGAAGCCCTCACCCTCAGTACCTCAGAATGTGATGAAATTTGGAAATCGGACCTTTAAATAAGGTAAAATGAGATTAGGGTTCCAATATGACAGGTGTCCTTAATAAAAAGAGCAGCTCAGGACACAGACACGCACAGGGGGAAGACAATGTGGAGACACAGTGAGAAAGCAGCCATCTAGAAGCCAAGGAGAGACGCCTCAGAAGACACCAATGCTGATGACAGCCTCATCTCAGACTTCTAGGTGCCAGAACTGTAAGAAAATAAATTTCTGTTGTTAAAGCCACCCAGTCTGTGGTACTTTGCTATGGCAGGCCTAGCAGACTGATGCGCCCTCCCTTCACAGGTAAGAAAACTGAGGCCTGTGAAGTTAAGTGACTTTCTTAATAAAGGGCCAACAGGGAAGAGGCAGAACTAAATCCAGACCCAGGTTACCTGGCTTTCACTGCAAATTAGCTCAGGAAAAACTGCTAAAAAAAAAGCAGAAGAACACCAGAAGTAAAAGCGGCTGGGAGGAGATAATAAGGACCGCCCGGCAGCAGCCAGTGTTATCAGCTCTAAGGATGTAACAGAGACGGTGAGGATGGCATTCTGGAGTGGCGTCAGGGGGACAATAACAAGCAAGCAAACCAGATGGTTTCAGATGGAGCTCATGAGCTTCACCACTCTGGCAGGTGTGTGAAGAGTCAAAGTAGGAAGACCGGTTCGGACGCTCATACAGTGGTCATGTGAGGGATGATCATGGCTTGTACCAGGGATGTGCAGTAGCGATGGAGGAAAGTGATAGGTGATATGACCCCATTTTACAGGTGAAATGACTGAGGCCCAGAAAGGGCACTTAGGGCACTACTTGGAGAAAGTCAGTGCTCAACTCAGGTCTGCCTGACATCGTTACTTTGGCCCTTTCATTTGAGAAAATACCTTAGAATTCTGGCAGGCACTTGTGGCATCTCCTAGTCTCCTAACTTTCACTTTTTATTGGCTCTTCTGGCGTATATGAAAATGTGGGAGCCAGGTGGCCAGACAACACAGGGCAGGGTTCAGAGAATGATGAGCACCTTCCACTCTTTAGAACTCTCAACACTCACTCACATACTTCAAGTGAAACATTTTCAGGATCTTCAACCGAGACCTTGATTCATTTCAAAGTATTACATTGAATAGTTATATAAGGCACAAAGCAAACACAACTGCTGCTTCTACAACTTTTAAGGCCTGAGAAATTCTTGCAACTGATTGCAGATTGTGAAAAACACTGATTACTGCACATGTCTAATCTAATGTTCCAGCAGCATTTTTCCTCTGAACCACCACCCACACCCTGCTTCTGCTTCCAGTGCAAGTTCCAGAGTTGGATAACATGCATTGCCTGTGGTGCCCTTCTGATCTGCAGATAAATTTTATGTATATGCTTTTAAAATTTTAATTCAATAGGCCCTGGTAAGTGGCCCTCCTCCCTGAAAATGCACATGGCCATTCATGCCAACATGCTTTTTTATTCACTCAGTTAGACAAAGAGCACTTGTCTACATTCTGGTTCTCAGGGACATTACATTGGAAGACATGGTCAGTCAATATAGTACACTGTTCTTGCTTAAAAAAGAAATTCCCACCCACAAATCACATGACAACAGACTAAGAAGTCCACCCACCTATTTCCTGAACTCATTTCAAAACTTTAAATATTTAATTTCCCCCCAATTTTGCCAAAAGGTT
>NW_007731150.1:132244-159856 GCF_000696425.1 Galeopterus variegatus | reverse complement strand
TCTTGCTTAAAAAAGAAATTCCCACCCACAAATCACATGACAACAGACTAAGAAGTCCACCCACCTATTTCCTGAACTCATTTCAAAACTTTAAATATTTAATTTCCCCCCAATTTTGCCAAAAGGTCCCATAAATGGAAATTAAGCACATGATTTCCCACATAATTTAAAAAAACAGAATGCTGAACTGATGCTCTCCTGTAATGAACAATGAGTCAGGTGAATATAAAAATGCCCCTGTGAATGGTATTAGCATTGCCACAATGGAGCTAACAAGCACAGCTAAAGCCAGAAACCATTTGACAATCATCTTTCTAGAAAATCTACTCAGCTACTAAATATATGTATATCTCACTTTGTGCAATAGCAAGCCAGTTGCATTCCAAATTTGTCTAAAGTTATTTGCATTTTTCCCCATAAGAAAAAAAATTGCTCATAGAAATTTTTTTTCCCTTTACCTTAATATTTACAATATCCATTGAGCCTGGTTTGCAACACTGCAACTCTATTAGGCATTGCATTACCTGTAATATCTCTAATCAGAAACTTGAGTCATTAGGATACGTGGAATAAATTAATTCTTTGTTTTATTAATTCTCGAAGTTTGATTCAGTATTCTAAATTTATAGCAAATGAAGAACAACGATAATAAGATTTAGATACTAAAAGAGAAGATCAATACTCTAAACAAAAAAAGTCAGATTTCCATAGAAGAGATCTCACAAAAGCTTTGAGCATAAACTTACAAAATAGTCATGAAATAGAGTAACTTAATCTATTCCTTAAGTTTCTTTGAGCTTTCCAAATTCTCTATGAGGACATATTAACTTCTATAGTTAGAAAAACAATAAATGTTATTTTTAAAAGCACTCACCACTGATAAGTATATTTTCCTTCTGCTAACTTGAAAATGCAGTGGCTGCAGCAGCTCTTGTTTACACTGGCAGCCAAGAAATGGGACAGTTAGAAGATCATCTGTGTGCCTGAGCTTCTCTCTGTACTTTTATTAAATGTTCATCGAACAAAAGCATTCATACACTCCCCAACTTATTGCAGTGAGGCAGACACTAAGACTTAAAGGACCCTGGAAAAACTTGGACAATAAAGGAAATGTACCCATAAGATATCCAAAGCCCCTTTGGAGAAATTTGAAAACTACAGTTCTTTTTGCTCATGAGGTAATCATGCTAACTTGGAAGACTTACTTGAGAAACAAAGTAGAGACAGTGACCGACCGAAACAGTAGGGGGCAGAGATAATGAAAGGACAGCTTCCCAAGCAGCCAAAACCAGAACGGTTTTATTGTGCGAACTTCAAGAGCATGCAATTTCTTTTGGTCAAATGAACCTAAAATGTCCTCCTGATTAGTTTCCATGCAAGTACACTTATTCCTTCTAGATACTTATTAGTCCAAGCTGATAAGGGAAGGGAGATAAATGGTTCACCTTACTCAACAAGGTGAGTCACACCTGCAGCTCTGTTGCTGACCTGTCTGAGCACCACCACCGAGTACAAGGAACCATTCAAACGGATTAGGTAAACAGAGTATTACCTGAAATTTGGGAGTTTGAACAGCTCTAGGCTACTGGGGTGTGTAGCAGTGTTTACGAGAACACTGATCTAACTTGTATTTGGGTTGTTCTGGAAGCAGCCATGGTTGTCATCTTCTCCTTTCCCCATTTTCAGCTGTGTCCTTGACAACCTTATATTCCCACCCCAACTAGAATTCTAAAACTCTAAATTTGCTCAACCAAATCATAACTGGAAACTGAAGCTCAAAAATAGTTCTCCACTTCTAATACCAAACTGAAAACTCACTTCCCTGTTGACTGGCCTTTCCTGAGATAAAACACTGTGGAAGACTGTAGTATTTCCCTAGTCACTGGGATGGCAGAGACATGAATGGCAAAGGAAAATCCTTCCAAGCCTTAGTCATGGCCAGGGTGGTATACAAATCAAACAAGATTTTGAGACGTCTTCTTTTCTCCTCCTCTATGATCTGGCAGCATCCCTGAGTATATTCTGCAAGCAGGAATGAGCTGAGAATTCCAGCCTCAATAGCCATCTTTTCAGCATGCAGTTCGTGTTCCCCATAGTCAACTCCTAAAAATCAAAGTCATGAAAATCCTGGAAAATCCTTGCAAAAGAAGAAAGGAGGCATATCACTAACTAGCTGTGTGGTCTAGAAAAACCACTTCCCTCAGGTCTTCCCCGTTTCCACACTAAAGAGGTTAGACTAGGTTATCTCTCAGTTCCTTCCATTCAATTTATGTCTTATTTATGGCTTGCCAAACTAACCCTATTTCATTCTCCTCACCCCCAACCCCACCTCCATTCCGTTTCTCCTTCCAAGTTACCCTCAACTGGTTCATTCAACTAAAGTTTACCAATGACTTATTTTCAATTACTACCCAATTACAATCTCCCTGTGGTTGCACAATCTGTTTTCATAAAACTAATTAACAACTTTGATGCATCAGTAACCCTCCGAAATGAGGCATTAACTACCCAGCCTGGATGCTCCATGCCAGCCTGCTAAAATGGTTCAACTTAACCCCTTGGCTCCTGGCACTACCCAGCTGGATACCACCAGGCCCTTTTCCCCCCTGATATAACTAGATTTGCCTGATAGTCTCCAGAAGAAAGTCATTTTTTCAATTTAACTTTCCCTCTAGACATCATCCCGCACTTGAAAGAAGGAAGAGTTCTATGTTACATTTGTGAAAATCTCTATCACTTTAATAATGGTTTTAAAAAGCCCATTTGCTAAATCCAATTGAGATTAACTGTGATTGTATATGAGTTGACCAGCTTGTTACTCAGATCCAGTAAACAAAAAAAGACCTTAAAAAATAAGCCATTACCAATATTGTACTGTGCTAGATGATTCAGCATAAAATAATCTGTTTGCTGCTGAGGTAGCTGTATTAGCCACATTTTACAGATAAAGAAATTGAGGATCTAGGAGGTTTAAGTAACTTGCCCAAGGTCACAGAGCCAGGATTCAAGACCAGGTCCGTCTAGTTTCAAAGTTATCCCCTTTGCTCAGCCATGCCATTTCCCTGTCTGGATCCCACAACATTTAGAAAAATTGACAAGTCCTGTAAACTAACTACAAGCAGCCACATGACCACAAGGAATTGCCCTGGCCCTCTGGCCGAGGAGAAGGGGCCAGAGGCAGAATCTGCAAAAACATGTAACTCAATGGCAGACTTACGCTTTGGCTGGATGACAGCCCTGAGATAAATAAGAGAGATTCTGTAAATACCAGACTCTTCAACTGTAGCCTATAACATTGTTTTCTATTTCAAAATGTTTCAGATCCAACAGCCCGACTTGTGACCAGCTAAAAAAACAAACAAGTTCAATTTCCACCAAAGGTTTATCTCAAAGGAATTATAGTCACAAATAAATGTAAAATTACAGCTATTTAAGGAGTATGATATTATCTCAAGCTTGTTTCCCCCACTTTCCCAGCTGCCATGTAATCAAGATCAAATTAGACTTCATGGGCTTCTTCAGGTCTATCTAGACATGTAAAATAGGGCTCTGTAAAAAAAAAAAAAAGTGCTTTCCTCCTTGCCATAGAAGTATTTCTTGATATCTGAATCTATTTGGTTTCTGTGTTTAGAACAGGAATTCAGATAAAAAGGAATGCTTTGTTATCCAAATCTACATGATTCCAGGATTTCAGATATAAATGAGGGTTCAGATAATGAGGGTTAACAGCCTGATCATAAAAAATTTATCTGACTCTATTTAATTCCTAAGTTCAGAGACTGAAAAATAGCTATATATGACAATTTTTTTCATAAAAAAAAAAATACATAACGTCCACAAAAAAAGAGAAAAACAGGTTTTTATTAAAGTCCCAGATGATAGGAGACAATGACTTTTAAATTATTCTTCTGAGTGTGAATTTTTGTTAAACCCAATCCAGAGCAAGGGGACTTGGCAAGAATAACTCACATTTACTCAGCAAAACTTTTTGCAAACAAAAAGAAAAAAATAACAAGGAAACAAGAAAATGCTGACTCCTAAATCTTTGAAAGAAGTTATTATCAGTTACAAGAAATTTGGGGAAAATTTGAGAAAGAGGAATATAGACTGGAAATATACACACATACACAGATAAAGCAAATATGTCAAAATGTAAACAATTGTTGAATCTAGATGTTTCAACTTTTCTTTGTTTTACAAGTCTTACGCTAAAAAGTTACGGAAAAAAATTAAAAAGAAGGGCTAAGAGCCAAATAACCTTAAGACAAAAACTCCCAAACTTTTCTTAGGCTTCTGATTGTTTAGCTAAAGCCTCTTGTTTTCTTTCCTTCTTTATTCTCCTTCTGCCCAGCCCAGACCGAGGAGATGAATGCAAGAAGGTGCTAATGCTTAAATCTGAATCGTCGGTTGTCAAGAGGACATCGAGGGCCTTCTGCTGTCTAGATTTCCCTGGTGTCACTGGAGGTCATGGGACAGAAGCAGGAAAGGAGCACAACACCCAGACGCTCTGCTCAGCTTTTCCTGGGAACCCCTAAGCCAGTCCACAGAGTAGCACAGCTGAGCGAACCTTGCAGAGCCTACAGAAAGAACTCACCCACTGTCAGGAGAATCTCAGGATTAACCTGGCTGAAAAATGCCAAAACCATTGGGGAGTTATTTTAAAAGACACCCCTCATACACCCTAGATCTGTTCAAGCACAGGATAATGAAGGTTTTGTTTCAACTGCAACCTTACTTAAGACAACATTTAAAGTTAGCCCAGGTTAGCTGGCCATATCATGTTTCCCCCTTAAATACTCCAAACCCAAATCAAGATAGTTGGCTATAATTTGGGGGATATATGTCATCTGTGAATTCTGATAATTTCTAAGAGTTAATTTCAACACTGAACCCCAAAGGCTATAAATCCACCCACACTTGAAGCAAGGTGTTGGTGACCAACCCTTGCCTTAAGCAAGAGAAGTGTTCCTTTCCTGGGTGCACAGGAGAAAACCTGCAGGAAGCCACAACAAGTAGTGCTGCACAAAGCTGCTGAAGCTGGTAAGAACCAGCTGGCTCCGGAGGGAGAGAGGAGGACATGCCCCGCCCAACTGCTGGCTTGTATGTCTGCAAGCTGTCCAGGCTGCTGACATTAAAGATAACGCTGTTGCAGCCCTGAGCTGACTCACTGACTAGCTTTCTCGAAAAAGGAAGCAAGGGTAGTGAGTAAGTGGGCTCTGCTGGTTCAGAGCTGGAACCCCCTCATATTAGAATAAACTAAGCCTTGTAAGAGCTCAGCACCATCGGAACATTAGGAGACAATGCTCCGTTGGAAATTACTTGGGTTTCTTTAAATGTTACTTAGTGAGATCTATTAGGAAGNAGTATTTTAAAATAAATCCATTAATTGGATTCATAGCATTGGAACTACAATACACATGGTACACAACTCCAAAGGTACCCCCGACTTCCAAGTCTCAGCTACTCAGTTCCCCTCCCTGGTGGTAACTGCTGTTACCAATTCCCTGCATACTCTTCCAGAGAGAATCTATACATATGCCCATAAACCGGTACATAGATTCTCCAATGTACCCCTTTAAAATTTTTTAAAACAAAAATTTTAATATATATATATTTACAGTATGGTGGCACAATATGCACACTGTTCTTCACCTTGCTTTTTTTCACTTAAAAACAATTCTTGAGGTTAGCACATAAAGAACTCACTCTTTTTGACAAGTTCCTGCTGTTCTGCTGTCTGGATGTTTCATAACTTACATAACCAGATAGTTCTCCAGTGAGGGGCATGCATGATTTCATAATTTACATAACCAGATAGTTCTCCAGTGAGGGGCATGCATGTGGCTTCCACTCTTTTGCTATCACAAACGACACTACAATGAATACTGTGCACTTGGATCACTCTGAATGCATGTGAATATGTGCAGGATATATTCCCAAAAGTGAAAACATGGGTCAACCGGCAAATACTTAGGTAGCTATGGCCAGATTGCCCTCCACAGGAGCTGCTGGATTAATAAGTTTTAAAAAGCCCATTTGCTAAATCCAGTTGAGGTTAATTGCTATTGCACATGAGTTGGCCACTTGTTACTCAGATCCAGTAAATAAAAAAAAGACTTTAACTAGATAATTCAGCATTAAATATTTGTAATCTATTTGCTCCTAACATAGCTATATTAGCTGCATTTTGCAGATGAAGAAATTGAGGCTCCAGGAGGTTTAAGTAACTTGCCCAAGGTTAGATACAGCCAGGATTCAAGACCATGTCTGTCCAGTTTCCCTGTTCCCTCAGGACATAAGAATGTTATATCTTTTCCTCTTTGCCAGTCTAAAAGGTTAAAAATCTCCATATGTTTAAAAGTCTTCAGTATGTCCTCTCCTGTGAACTGTTTTGTCCACAAGATTGCTCATTTTTCTCTTAATTTGCAAAAGCCTTTATTTTTTAAGAAAATTAACCCTATGTTGCAAACAATTTCCCCAGTTTTTGTCTTTTGATTTGCAGATGGTGTTTTCTGGTTTGTATATTATCGTTGAGTAGTTGAATCTTTCTCATATGGCTTCTGTGTTTTATTTATTTATTTTTTTTCCTTTTTGTCTTTTTTTTCGTGACTGGCAACGGATCGCAACCCTCAGTGTCGCGTACAACTCCAAAGGTACCCCCGACTTCCAAGTCTCAGCTACTCAGTTCCCCTCCCTGGTGGTAACTGCTGTTACCAATTCCCTGCCTACTCTTCCAGAGAGAATCTATACATATGCCCATAAACCGGTACATAGATTCTCCAATGTACCCCTTTAAAATTTTTTAAAACAAAATTTTTAATATATATATATTTACAGTATGGTGGCACAATATGCACACTGTTCTTCACCTTGCTTTTTTTCACTTAAAAACAATTCTTGAGGTTAGCACATAAAGAACTCACTCTTTTTGACAAGTTCCTGCTGTTCTGCTGTCTGGATGTTTCATAACTTACATAACCAGATAGTTCTCCAGTGAGGGGCATGCATGTGGCTTCCACTCTTTCGCTATCACAAACGACACTACAATGAATACTGTACACTTGTATCACTCTGAATGCATGTGAATATGTGCAGGATATATTCCCAAAAGTGAAAACATGGGTCAACCGGCAAATACTTAGGTAGCTATGGCCAGATTGCCCTCCACAGGAGCTGCTGGATTAATAAGTTTTAAAAAGCCCATTTGCTAAATCCAGTTGAGGTTAATTGCTATTGCACATGAGTTGGCCACTTGTTACTCAGATCCAGTAAATAAAAAAAAGACTTTAACTAGATAATTCAGCATTAAATATTTGTAATCTATTTGCTCCTAACATAGCTATATTAGCTGCATTGTGCAGATGAAGAAATTGAGGCTCCAGGAGGTTTAAGTAACTTGCCCAAGGTTAGATACAGCCAGGATTCAAGACCATGTCTGTCCAGTTTCCCTGTTCCCTCGGGACATAAGAACGTTATATCTTTTCCTCTTTGCCAGTCTAAAAGGTTAAAAATCTCTATATGTTTAAAAGTCTTCAGTATGTCCTCTCCTGTGAACTGTTTTGTCCACAAGATTGCTCATTTTTCTCTTAATTTGCAAAAGCCTTTATTTTTTAAGAAAATTAACCCTATATTGCAAACAATTTCCCCAGTTTTTGTCTTTTGATTTGCAGATGGTGTTTTCTGGTTTGTATATTATTGTTGAGTAGTTGAATCTTTCTCATATGGCTTCTGTGTTTTATATCATACCCAGGAGATCCTCACCTACTACTTTGATTATAAAAGCAGAAAATTTCCCATGTTTTTTTTCTAGTACTTTTTTTGGTGATAAGTCATTTTAATTGTTGGTCATTCTAGCCTGTCCCCTGACTCAGTCCAATTGTGGATAAATCAAAGTGTCCTCTGTGACAACTTTTTTACAGGAATCAGGAGCAACATTTGTCTATCCCAAGGAAATGGTGAGAAATAAGCAATTAAAACGTTGAAATTAACAAGTGTATGATAAAACCTATGACCGTGATGCAATTTCTCATCAGCATCATGACCACTACCGACACTTGGGTTATAACAGATCAAGGGACAGTCTCACAAACAGGGTAGAGAAAGTGGCCAAAACTGGAAGCTATTAAGCTTTAATTCAGGTATGTATTTTGGCTTTAATAAAATTAAAATATATTCTTCAGCACTAGTAACTGATTATGTATTTTGGCTTTAATAAAATTAAAATATATTCTTCAGCACTAGTAACTGATTATGTATTTTGGCTTTAATAAAATTAAAATATATTCTTCAGCACTAGTAACTGATAGAGAAAATAAACTTCTTTTCACAGTATTGATTCTGATTTCCTCCCAATGCACTTTTTGAGAAAGCCAGTTAGGGTATGGATTAAAAGGGTGGAAAATGTCATCAACTAAGAGACTCTGCCTTTTCTGAATGTTGAGATGCTGTGTCTCAGGAAAAACAAAAGCCCATTTCAATCCCTCTACATAGCAGTTTCACAGAAAGTATTCTGAAGTTTGGCTCACATTATCTATCTCTCCTATAAAACTGTCAGCACCTTGAGGGATGATTCTGTTTTTGTGTTTTGCTTTGTTTTGTTTTCCATTTAGCATCTCAGTGCCTGGTATAGGGCTCAGTACATCATGGGTGCTCTGTGCATGTTTAAATAAATTTTCTGTGTTAAACAATCTCATCCTTGAAGGCAATAATAATGATAATAATAACTGTGTATGTGTATATGTGTTGGGGAGGGAGAGACCCCAAGAACCTGTTTCCTAGACTTTTCTCCTTCAACCTGTATACATCAAGCTCAACTGCCATACTTCATTAATTCTATGATGTATATTTTTTCACATTTTAACAACTCTGAAATAGGGATGTATCTTACAACTATAACTGGCAGTGTTTTTATTTCTTTCTCAGTGGTGCATATAGTAATGGCTCATCTTACAACTGACATGTAATTCAATGAAATATAGTAATATATCTTAATTATAATACCTATGTGTATCTCTCAGGGCTATAAAGCTTGCTAAGTGAGCACAGATATGAGCACCCAGGCAGTGTTTGGGATGCAAACAATACTCAGCAAACACTGGTTTGCTCCCTCCTTAATGTGCATTTACTGAAGCAGAGTGCATTTGCTCTCAAGTCAAAAAAAAAAAAAGGACACTGTAGAATTCAAATCTCAACATGGAAAACAGGTGCTAAGATTTACTGAAGCCCCCCGCCCCCCACCATGTCAAGCGCAGGACTGGGCATTTACACTCATTATCACTAGTTCTCACCAAAGCCTTACAGGACACTGTAGAATTCAAATCTCAACATGGAAAACAGGTGCTAAGATTTACTGAAGCCCCCCACCCCCACCCCCCCATGTCAAGCGCAGGACTGGGCATTTACACTCATTATCACTAGTTCTCACCAAAGCCTTACAAGGCAGCTACAAAGAAACTGAAGCTTAGAGTCATTATGGGGCTTGCCAAGGTCACACAGTGAGTGGCAAAAGCAAGATTCAAACCCAATCCAGAGGGACAAAGTTGAATTCTTGGATTTATCAGTCCCTTCTATTAGTTCTTGGAGATTCAAAGTTTGAACTCCAACACTTGACATGAAGTGAGACATTGGAACCTTACTCCTGAACCTTTAATACAGCAGAACAGTTAGAGGTTTCTGAAAAGCAAGCTACTGAGCAAAACAAAGCAAGGACCTAAATAAAACAGATGTTCTCTGCAGAGTCAAAGGTTTGAGAAGGCTTTGTGTGAAAAGCAGGTGGGGCTCCCTGGTCAGAAACCAAATGGGAAAGTTTCAGAGAAGAAAACTAAAATATAGTCTTGAAAGAAACAACAGTCTGTTTTTTAAAAAAATGATTCTCAAATGGACAAAAACATATCTGCTCTAGTTTTTTATGTATTTTTCAGTGAGTCGAGTACTCCTTCCGATGCTACCTTATCCCACTGAACTGTAATTATTTGCACACATCTCCAGCCCAGCGAGTGAGCTATTGAAAGGCAGTAACCTCTTTTCCTCTTTACCTAGTACCAGGCACGTAGCTGGTGCTCGACAAAAAGTTGTTGACTAACTGAATGAAACCTTGGAATATGATAATAAGTAGAACAACCTAAAATGTCATTAGGCTACTCATACACATTGCTTTTTTGTGCACAACCGCCACCTCAAACACAAGCATCACTACATGTACCTGGGCCTATGTGTCAGCAATCCCTTTATAATGTCCTTTTCTCCCCACCACTCTGGAAGTTCCCCAGAGCCCACAGTCACACCCTGCAAATTATGGAACTTGACCTTAAATGACCTTTTAGGCTATCATCATACTGCAGAGAGCAGGGACTACATACATGCTAGTTTAGCTAACATCTTAAGTCTTGGGTCCTTACGTCTTAGGACAATAAACCCTATTTCCTAAGAGATGATCAACTGGAAAATTAAAGACAAAGACTAATTTAAATAGGCAAAAACCAACAGTTAAATATACAGCTGGTATTTGCCTCAACTCACCCTCACTATATTAAATTTCTGAAAATAGATGGTCTCATTCAGACACGTAGATAAGGACAGCTGCATCCTGCAGCTGGTAAGCAAAAAATCAGTAACTGTATTTCCCTCTGCAGCAGAAGCAGGAGCACTGTTCTCTCCAAAATAGAAGGCCCAGTACTTCTCTAGCAGTTTGGATTCTCCCAGTTGATTATAAAGAGCAAAGCCATCCAGTGTCCAACACAGAATCTACTATAGGAGGGAGAGAGAGAAAGAGGAAGAGAGAGAGAGAGCACGCAGGCGTTGTGTTTCTGAGACATAAGTCCCCTATGTGGTTCTGGAAAGGACTAAGATACCCTAACAAAGAGTCATTCTGAGGGCTGGCCAGTTAATACTGTCGGTTAGAACACGGTGTTATAACAAAGAATCATTCTCCTACATGGAAGCCACCAACACCACAAAACATTGGCCCTGGCCCACTTGTTAAATTATAGTGTAGTTTTAATCTACCTAATCCTATGGAAGAAGGAGTAAGAAGTAAAGCATGGATACTCAAGTCCCCTGCCCGATCAACATCAGTCCTTTAAATTTGTGAATCTCTGCTTAAAGCAGATAATTAAAGTAACACTTTATATTATTTTTAATTGTTGTGGTTGTTTTTAATAATATCATTTTTTAATATAAATAAAATTCCTTTTTCCTCCCTTTTTCAAAATGAAACAATAAAAGGATGCTGGAACTCACAGCACAATTACTAGCCGCAAGCACCACTGTAATATCTCTTCATCCACAGTTTAACACGTCATTACCTCGGTGAATTCTGTCATCCATTCACAGTGCGTGAAGAGCAAGGCACTGAATTCCCATTCTAAATGGGAAAATCTCAGAGTCAGAGAAACTGTCCAGGACTTTCTATGCAGAAGAGACAGAGTCTCCTCCTCCACCCTACCCAAGGCAGGAAAAAGAAAAGAAAGAAAAAAGAAAAAGATTGCCCTGGGTAAGCCTGTCTGCATATACAAAAGCCCTAAAATAAAAGGGGAGAAAAATCATGGAAAACCAAACCGAAAGGAAACCTAGAAGTTCAGCTGCTCAATCTGATTTCCCTTTTCCTAACAGCCATGGAGGGAGCAGACCATTACCTCTGCACATACTATCACCTTTGTTTCCTGGCTAGAGAAAACGTCCCAGCCAGCATAGGAACATTTGCTCAGGGAGTAAGAAATAAATATTTACAATTAGCTGGGATTTCCAGTTTTTGGGCACTGAACCCAGATAGCAATCCTCCTGCTTGGCCATCTACTTTAAGCAGTCTTGGAACTGGGAGAACCTCCCCACCCGACACTAAGCGAGCCTTAGTGTTCAGGATTTAAAGGATCTATTACGTGTATGAGTTGAAGCTAGTTAGGAACGTTCTTCCATCTCTCTGGCCTCTAGATCCTGGAACTAACTGTAACTCTTAATACTAAACACCCACCGAATGTTCCCTGTGGTCACTCTCACCTCATTCGCAGAGCAACCCATGGGACAGACAGCTCATGTTGTCCCATTTTCTCATGAAGAAACTGAGGCAGAGAAGCCACGTAATTTACCCAGGGTCCCCAAAGTGGCCATGCTGCTGGGACAGGAATTGAACCTGGCACACATCTCCACCATGGTGTTCCAATTTGGAGCCTTAACAGCTGGTTAGTTGGACCTCCAGCACATTCCTCCTCCCGACCTCTTGGATGTACTTCCTTCAGATTGTACACGTATCTGTAAGTTTCTTCCATTCTGCTATAAGCTTCCTTGATGGTACTGACTCTGTCTTACTCATCTTTGCATTGCCCAAAGTGTCTGGTATAATATTGTGTACAGAATTTCTTATATAATATAAATTTAAAAGTAAAATCACATCATCTCCTTTGCATTTTCGCAGGGGAAACTTAACCCTGGGCATTTAAGGGCTGAAAGAAAATAACTGACAAGCTAAAATTCAATTTCCAGCAATTCTTCAAAAACTCAGGTGAAATAATGCAATTTATTTAGTGAGTGGGCATTTTCCAGACCATAAAAAAAAAAAACCAGAGTTTACTGCTAGAGACCTACATGGATAATTATTCTTTAGACAAAAGAAAAATGATTCCAGGTAGAAGCTGAAGCCACAGGAAGGTATGGAGAACAACAGAAAAGATCAATATGCAAACAAATCTATGGGAGTTTTGACTGCGAGACCGTAATAACTATGCCTTTTGGGGGTATTAAATGTGTAGCATTACAATTCATGACAACAAAAGCAAAAGGCAAGAGAAGGATACATAGGATTAAGGTCTAAGGCTGTCATATAACCTAAAAAATGGTAAAAAAAAAAAGTACACATTTATAACATGTCTCTTGCTGTAATCACTAGGGTATCCATTAAAAATAAAAATGTGCAACAAGCTAATAGAGAAGGAAAAATGGCATAAAAAAACCCCAATTTATTAATCCAAAAGCAAGCAAGACAGAAGGGAGAGAAAAATGGAACAAACAGAAAACAAATAAAGGATGGCAGACTTCAACCCAAATATATAATTACATTAAAAATGTAAACATACTGAATTCTCTAATTAAATGACAAAAACTGTCAGACTACATTTAAGAAACAACTTTAAATATATGGTCTAGACAGGAAACATTCTTTAAATAAAGACACAGAAAAAAATCAAAGTAAAAAGATGGAAAAAGAGATAACATACAATTTGAAATGCTGTTTTGGTTTTTTTGTTTTGCTTTGTTTTTAATAGCTTTGGCAAAATTCCAGCAATTTCCAACTATCATCCCACTGCTTTGCTACTTCTTCCAAATGCTCGTGCCCTGGAAGGGAAGAATAGATAGGATTCTGGAAGACTGGGTCAGTCTGGAGGTTGAACTTGAAAGAAGAGAGTGCTGAAAAATACACCTCATCCCTCAGATAAAGAGTCAGAATCTGGATGTGTTTAATTAAAAAATGGCTAATGGACCACCATGGTTAATAATGAACCAGCTGTTCTCGACAGAGCTAAGGAAAAGCCATACCAGGGCTAATCCTTTGAGTGGAACACAACATAGGTGCTCTCAGGCTTTTGAACAGGAAAAAACATAAACCATTTTTTAAAAAGAGTCATTTTTACACATTAAGAGTCCATTAACTCCTGGGACAAAGTCCCAAATCCCTAGCAGTATGACAAGGCACAGGAAGAACCAATCCATCATATGATAGGCATTATAAGTCCCAATTATGCCCCCTGCCTTCTGATTCTTTTGTTTGAATTAACAAATCCCAGAGATGAACTACGGACAGACAGTTACATACTGTGCAACTGATAAGAACTGGCAGCCAGAAATCCATGCTTGTGGTCTACTAAAATTATAGTTAGAACTGTATCCAGAATGCTGCTAGACAATGGTGTACATTATTAAAACATAGAAGGAGAAGCTCGGTACTGCCTTCTCAATCTCCATTATAACAATGTAAGCTAAAGAACAACAAAACAGAAAGCTATAGGATGCTTTAACACCACTATTTCTCAAAACAAAAATAAATAACAAAAAATAGATATTATTAGAATCTTTTTGTATTATAGAGGAAATAAGAGGAAGGAAAGAATTAAAACATGCAAGAGTTTGGGCCGGCCCGGTGGCGCACTGCTACAGTGCGCCGCTTGGGAAGCGCGGCAGCACTCCCGCCGAGGGTTCGGATCCCACATACAGACCGGCCGCTCACTGGCTGAGCGAGGTGCGGGAGCAACACCAAGGGTTGCGTTCCGGTGCCGGTCCTGGTCCGGTACAGGCGTGACACTGAGGGTTGCGATCCGTTGCCGGTCACGAAAAAAGATAAAAAAAAAAAAACATGCAAGAGTTTGACACTTGTTTTGGCTTTGTTTTCCTATTAATTGACCCAATGATTTTTATGTTGTGAATCCTTGATATGCATTCTCCTGTTCTTATTTGTCACTGGGCCCACCATGCGTTTGGATTAACCAAATCCTTAAGTTGCATCAATCACATGTCATCTTTCACGTAAGCATCATCAAGAAGACCTGGTGCCTTATTCTCAAGTATCATCTAAATCTTTCTTCAAGACTGCTGCTTGTCCTACCAATTCTTTCCTTAAAGCCAACACTCCAAGAAAGCACAATAATGCTTTTCCTCCAAACTCCCTTTATTCAAACTGAGCCATTTTATTTAATTAGAGGGTAAACATCACCCTTGCTTTTCCCCAAAAATCCAGCTCCTTAAAGCCTGTGATTCACTTTTAGCTGTGAATCATATTTAATAAAAATTGTTTCTCAGAAAGTCATAAGACACTGGTGTGTGCCTTTGAATGTTTACCACTTGGTCTATTAGCAAATATTTTTTCTGAAATTCTACATTTCAAAGAAGTTAGAAATATGTCAGGAACTTTAAAGACCATGTTCAAAGTCAATTAGCACCTGCAAATTTTTATCCAAACAGTTACTTGGATAAAAGATCCCCCTGCTAAGTGTTTACTCCAATAGTGAAGAAGTACTACACTGTCAGTAGAAAAAGATAAAAAGCATTTGGACTTAAGTACATGAAACTGAGTTCCCTTGATATACAAAAGTTGGTGCAGATTGATAATGAACTGAGTTGATGCAGTAAAAATAATCTCTACCTAGATCTTTTAGGTAACCAGTATGAAACACTAGAATAATAACACAGGCAGAATGGCCCTCGAAATCTTAAGTGATTTTATCAAGTCTTAGAGGCAGCATTTTCTTTATTCTGGGAACATGTTTCAAAACTTTAATCAAAGTCTATGGGAAACATGGTTCAATACCCAAATCTCTACTTAATTCACAGCCTTTCAGGGAAGTATATTACAATTTAAAAAAAGCTAAGTAAAATGAGTTACATCATGATCATAACAACTATTTGTAGAACACTTTCAATAAGTCAGGCATTTAATACATTTTATTTCTAGTCTTAATTAATCTTATAAAATAGGCTTACAAATGCCATAACAGAGGCAGAGAAAGTTGAAGTAACTTGCCCTTGGCTAGTAAATGTGAAAGCCAGGACTCAAATCTAGTGTCTGGCTCCAAAGCCAGGGCTCAGCGACTATAAATAAATCGTACTTGTGGGTCCCGGCAGTTCCTCTCTGATGTATGGAATTGAACAACCCAAGGAGGAGGATCAATCCTGTTATGACTGCTGCTAGCACCACCTGTATCCTCAGGAGGTGAGACCAAGCCTCTCTAAGCCACATCACAAAAAACACACTCTGGAGGAAGGGAGGGTATAGAGAAAAAAAACCCATAAAAACAAAAAAGAACTTCCTTCTTGGTTTGTTCATAGTGTGTTTTGCAAAACGAAACTGCAAATTGGGTAACAAGGAATAGATGTGGCTAATGACAGCACACCCATAAAAACAAAAAAGAACTTCCTTCTTGGTTTGTTCATAGCGTGTTTTGCAAAACGAAACTGCAAATTGGGTAACAAGGAATAGATGTGGCTAATGACAGCACCTACCCCAAAGACAATGATTCTCAACTACGCACATTGGAATTACCTGGATACCTTCTAAAAATACTAATTCATAGTCCTCCCCTTAGAGATTTTGATTTAACTGGTCGGCAGTGGGTTGCAAGCATCAGAATTTTTTTTTAAAGTTCCCTAGATGATTCTAATGGACAACTATTGAAAACCACCATCCTAGAAGGTAGGGATGTGTGTGTGTGTGTGTGTGTGTGTGTGCACCTTAACACCTATTATCAATTATTTTTCCTTGTTACATATACCTGAAAAAATTTGAAGCACAGGGACAAAGATTAGTGGTCAGGACACACAACCAGGGCTACTTTACCTGGGTGGTATCTTCCATCAGTCCACGAATCTTCTCCACAACATCATTGCGCCGGTGCTGGCGCAGGGCACTAATTAGCTGGGCAAGGCTGGCCTCGGGGCCCCGGATGGTCCAGTGCTGCAGGGCTGCGTAGGCCCGCTCATGGTCCGCCGTGTACCCATTGGAGAAGGCAGCCACCTCCCTCTCGCTGGCATTGCACAGAAACTGATAGATATCCTTCCACTGGCTTCCCACTTGGGCTGCTACAAGCTTCAGGATGTCAATACCTACACCAGAGGTGAAGAAAATGAAAACAAATACAGGCATGTGAAAGAAGGTCTTTATATAAGGCTATTCTACTTTAATGAACTAGAAGCAGCAAGCTGTCCCATTGCTCTACACGAAAGGAATGCACTGCCTTCCATAAGAACTTGGCACAAGCAGCCTATCCTGGAGATTAGTTAGGTACCTTTATACAAATTTCACTTTCCAAATGTGGAACCAGGAGAAGGAGCGACTATGAAAGTATGATAAATCACTCCCAAAAGATGTTTTGAAAGCCAAACCCAAACAAGGTAATAAGAATGATCTCTTTGGTACTATTTGATACAACTATAAACAAATTAGAGGCTACCAGACTAAAAAGTTGATGCTTCATGAAATTTAGAAAAAGGAAAGGCATTTATTAAAACTGCAGTGAACTTTATCCAGCGCTGTCTAGGGAAAGGATGTTCAGATTCTGGGAAAGGTGTCCCTTATGTCAACTGAAGAGATAAGCAGCTGTTCCAGCCTAATAGAGGCATTCCTTAAGAACATCTAACTTCTTGTGTTCTAATTCTTCACAAAACAAGCAATTTTCTGTTTAATTATTCAGTCTTCCAAGTTAACTTGCAAAGTTATAATGAAGACAGTAACTAAAATGACAGTATAATAATAATAGCTCTTATCTTCCAGGTATTATGTTAAGGCATTAGCTCATTGAACATCTTTATAAGGCATTACCAATCCAATTGCACAGGTAAGAAAAAAAACATAAAAACACTTACAAAAGTTAAGCTACTGGCCCAACATAACAAAGGTAGGCAGGTTTGGTATTGAATGCAACTCACTAGGTTGGCAATTTGAAATCCTACAAGTGTAACCAGTATTACATGTGTTAATACATGCTATCTTCCAGGAGGGAGAAAGTGCCTTGAGCAAATGATCAGGGCTGGTTATTCTGCCTTATATCTGCCCCCAATAATTTAATATACAGTAGTCACCCCTTATACTCACAATATGTTCCAAGACCCCCAGTGGATACACAGAACAGGTAGTACCGATCCTTATTGCCATCAACTGGAACACATTTCTGTTCATGTCTTCCACCCACAGATTTAATGCGTTTTTCATCTTAAGCATTTACCATGCACTGTGGCCCTAACTTCTGCAGTTTGAGGTGCGACAGCAAAACTAGTGTGAATTTCGTTTTCATTCTTCACAATTTCACAAATACAAGATTCGTTCTTATCATAGATCTTAGCAACTTCAGCATATGATTTTTTTTTTCCTTTCTTAAATCAAGAACTTTCACCTCTTCACTTACACAAAGCACTTTACCGGTTCTCTTTGGTATATCCAAATTGCCAGCCAGCATCACTACTCTTGTGCTTTGGGGGCATTCTTAAGTAAAATCAGGGTTGCTTGAACACAAGCACTGCACTACTGTGACAGTCGATATGATAACTGAGAGGGCTACTAGGTGACTAATGGGCAGGTAGGATCTACAGTGTGGATCTGCTGGACAGAGGAAGGATTCATGTCCCGGGAAGGATGGAGAGGACAACAGGAGATTTCACCATGTTACTCAGAATGGAGTGCAATTTAAAACTTATGAATTGTTTATTTCTGGAATTTTCCACTTAATAGTTTCAGACTGCAGTTGACCACATAACTGAAACAGCAGATAAGGGAAAGGGGGACTACTGTACACATTAGCTCTGCCAGGGGTTCATATATAACCCTCTTAGTAAGGGCTCTGGTATTTTATTGCCATCCTCTGAATCAGTATAAGGTATTTGAATGAGGCCATACTCACATGCCCTAACACCAGAGTTATTATAGTTAACAATGTCTTAAAAATATTTACTACTTAATTAAAAAAAAAAAAATGGGGTCAATTTCCCAAGTGAGGTTTAGGGAAGAAAGGAATAGAGAAGGGTAAAGAGGACTTTACTGTTAAGATTAATTGAACTTTTCAATTAACTAGAGGTTCACTAGGAGTAACACATCTTTTCTGTTTCAATCAGTTTTTGAGGAAAATATTTACAAAATGAGCTATAATCAATTTTTGCCTAAGAACAGAACAATAGTAACTGCAGAAGTTTGTCTGAACATGGAGGATTTCGTGGTTCCTCAACACAAATCCTTACTCTGACATGCAATCCTATTGAGGCAGATGATATGGAAGACTGTATACACTCCCAAATCAATCTCCTGAAAATTGTTTTCAAAAAATAAATTCCTAGTAAAAGGCTGCTTTACCACAAAAAATAAAAACTTTAAAAAGTAGAATACCATAAATTGAGACATGACCGTAGTTCTCATACTGTTTAGCCCTGCCTGTGAAATATACTTGAGCCAGCTGCTTTTCAGTTATCATAGCAATGCTTAGCCAGATACAGAGCTTTTGATTTCAAGCAGAGAGACTCCTTAAAAAGAAAAAACAAACAAAAAAACACGTCCCATTTAAAACCCCGCAGGTAACTTTCAGGAACAAGCCAGCTCTTTGTGGTTGATGTGATGGACTCTTCCAAACACCAAAAGGCTTGTTAATCCTCGAATCTTAATTTAGGTCAATTTGACTAAGGCCCACAGCATCTTACATGAAAACATGACTGGGTTTTCTTGTAAGCAGGACCATTGCTTACATCTTCATAATGCCAATGACAGTGTGGCTTTGGGCAAACCACTAACAGCCACGTCTATTTCCTCACTGTACAATGGAGATACTCACTATGGTCCCTGGGGATGAGCTGATTAACATTTTTCTATAGAGTTAATTTATTTTTGGAAGTACCCCCATCATTATAAATGTTCCACATAATGAGCACTACAACTGAAAGCTCAATGTATTACAGATGCACATGCACAGCCTTTATAGAGTAATTACAGAGTTTAAAAGGTTTAAGTTTAACAACAGCTCCTTCCTCCACAACACAGTATTTATACTTTTTTTTGAAGTCACAAAATAAAGAAAAAGAGAAGAAAAAAAACACACAAAGAATGGATACAATGAGATTTCCCTTCAACTAAAATTGACTGGAAGCTAAATATAAGTCCAACAAATAGGATTTCATCTTGTTCTCGTACTCAACTAGACTTGCCTCCTATGAAAACATGGAGTCAAAACATGCACTGATCTGGGTCCACAGTGTTCCTCACCACCAACCCCTCCCATTCTGGAGGTGATAAATCAAAAATGGAGTTGATTAGTCAAAGATGAAAGGCTGGTATCTCCTGGCTCCCTCAGGAGACACCAGCCTTTCAGCCCAGCACATTAAAACAAAACCCCAGCAGAAGAGCAGTCTGAACTGGCCCAAAAGTTTGTTGCATCTTGCCTCTACCCTCAGCATCACCATCAAAGGGAAAAGAAAAGTCTGTGGAATATTTCAAGAGTATTAATTGAGCAGCTACTGTGTTTTAGGCTGTGTTTGCTGCACTAAGACCCTTATAAAATTTTAAGACAGAAAGAACTTACCTCCAAGAAAATGAAACAACACCAATGAAACACAAAATTTGTCAGGCTTTGAAAACGTTCTTTGTTTAGAAACAAGTGTTAGGCAAAACAAAACAATACAACTATAGAGAACAGCAGTAGGATGAGTCAACAAATTAAGATAGTTACTTCTGGGGGGAAGGACAGGAAGGTGCACAGAAGAGACTTCAAAGGTCTTCACAAGGTTCTATTTCCTAAGCTGGATGGTAGAGAAAAGGGTCTTCTTTTTAGTTCATCACTTTGATATTTATTTTATGATTACTCTTTAAATTTTATAATATATACATATTATACACACATATATAAGACGTGCTTATATAAACTTTATAAACACTTACTACTTTCAAGTGTTTAATTTCATCAATAAAAGTAAAGAGAGGTTGGTGACCAGTGTGAGGTGCCTTTATTGTGATTAACAGGGAATGTGGTGTGGTAGAGGAGCATATTCCACACTGGAATTATGCTCCTTGGGCATGGCCTTCCAGTCTGGGAATGAGTGCTCTCGAGGCTGGCCACAGTGTGGGGGAGTCTTTCTGGTCTCTCGTTATTGACCAAGTAGAGGCTGGGACAGTTTTCTCTGGGGCTAGCAGTGTATTTCTTTTCTTTAAAACTGTGGTAGCCTTAAAAAAAAAGGAGAGGACAACAAACTTTTCTACAATGGCGATAGTAAATATTTCTGGCTTTGAGGACAAAGCAGTCTGTCATAACTCTTCAACTCTGTTGTAATGTGAAAACAGCCATCGACAATACAAATAGGTGTGGCTGTGTTCTAATGAAACTTGATTTTAAAAACAGGTAGTGTGCTGGACATGGCCCATGGGCTGTATGTAGTTCACCAACACTTGCAATTAATAGCAGTTTAAAAAGAACATAGCTAAACTGCCAAACAGCATAAAGATTTAGAAAAGCATTTTGTTAAAAGAAAAAAAAAAATCACACCCAAAAGACAACGGAAATGAAAATTCACATCCCAATTATTAACCTCAACGTGAGTTTATAGTAGGTGAAATAAAGACCACCTCTCTGCTCGGCAGGGTACCATGGTCATCTGAGAGTTTTCATTAAGACTGGAGACAGTCATTATGTGCTGAGTTGATCTGACTTGTTTAACTGAAAGTGGTGCCCAGTCTCCTTTTCCTTGTTGAAAAGTAACACAACTCTCAACCTACTGAAAGGCTGATAGACGGAGGCATGCAACTTATTAAAATTGCTTTTTCCTGTAATGCCACATCCTGGAGCTCTGGGGAATAGCTGGAGTTTCTAAAGAAGTCATCAAAAGAGTCAAGCCCAATAAACCAGAGGCTTAACTAGTCAGGAGCTACCTAAGAGGGTGGCCTTGGCCCCTGGAGACAAGCATGAGAATTGTAAGGATCAGGTAGCGGGAAGATCATGGGCTTGGCACTCACAGGATACAGTTTCAAACTCTAGCTCCATGACTTATTAGTTGCGTGATCCTGGGCAAATGACAACCTCTAAGATTTCAGTGTCCACATAAGTAAAATGGAAATACCACCTCTCATTTGGTAGGGTGGTTAAGGAGATTTACAGGATCAAGTATTAAAAATGCCTAGGGCAACACCTCAGTACACTTTGGTTCTCCCTCTCCTGACCCCTCCATTTCTGCATGCAAAGAGCCATTGGGACAAGTACCTAACAGGCAGGAGAAGTTCTGCACAGACATGGGTTTTAGCACCAGGATTTCAGGTGCTGAATAATGAAGCCAAGCAGCAGACTTCTGGCTTCCTGTGTTTCTTGAAACCTCACTAGCACAGTCAGGAGGGACAGCATCGCTGAACTCATCCACCAAAAGGCACATGTGGAAGGAAAAATGCTGCTGCCACTACCTCTGCCACATCAGGACATCACACCAGTACTCAGTGGGCTCTTCCAGGTGAGCTGACACTGACCCGATCCACGGCAAGAGAGCTCAGGAAGAGAGGCAAGAGGTGATAAATGGGGTTACAATGAAAGAAATGGCATTTTCCAGTGCATTATAAAATGCTGAATTAGAAAGTGTCTGGGTGACAACCCTAATTTGAGGCTCATTTTTTTTAAGCTCAGTGTCAGCTTCAGGATGCCAAAAAAGGGCTCCTGTTCTTATAAAAACCTGAATTGACCTTATCATTAGAGAAGGTATTCAAGTTCTTTTCCTTTTGGAGATAAATACCTGAAATGAGTGCCATCACTAAAAGCTCTTATTAAAGCCTCTCTTGGAAGAGGTATGGACAGTGATGATGGAGCCGGAGGAAACAGAGGCCGTCTGTTACAATACCTGAAATGAGTGCCATCACTAAAAGCTCTTATTAAAGTCTCTCTTGGAAGAGGTATGGACAGTGATGATGGAGCCGGAGGAAACAGAGGCCGTCTGTTACCATGTGACATGGCACTCTGGGCTTCAGACTGTGCAACCAGCCTTCACACAGAATGGGTGCATCTAAGAGATGAATATGTTTATTAACTTTTTGATGCCACCAAACTTGGGATTGATGCATTCCCACTGCATCTCTTATACTTGTAAATGTCACCTCAGTTCTCATTATTCTAGAAAGAAAGGTAAAGGGACAAATAATGAGAAAATTCCCATGGAGGCAATTAATACTCAACTTTCTCCAAGGACAGATGACTACACAGTCATTTCTGTGCTGGTTTCTCAACACACACGCAGCAGGCTCCTGAGATGTACACGGGGAAAACAGCAGACGTGAGCTCAAGACACTGCCCTTCTAACACCACCCTGATCCTCCCTGAAAAGACACACTGTGTCCCTGGCTGTGCAAACTGAAGATACAGGAACAAAGATGAGCACCAAACATACAATGTATGTACAGAGCAACATATGCCAAGTTCAGAAATTTGAATAAAAGCCTGGAATCGATGTTCTACCGTGTACAATGGTCATGTCCTCAGAGATGCCTTTTCTCATCACCTTCTGCCCAGGCCTTATATCTGCTCTTATTACCATTATCTCTAGCACCTTCTAGAGCCTAGTGCATAATAGGAATACAACAAATATCTTTGAATAAATGAATGAGAGCCCTTTCTGTCATCCCTGACCTCTTGCCTGAGCCTCCCCACCATCTGTCATCTCATTAGCCCTGGTAACTTAAGCCACTGAGAACCTGAGTGGCCACATGCCCATCACACACCCTTGTCGTGTGGCCCTGCCAGATCTCCAGTGTCTGCAGTAATGAGAAGAAAGGGCCACGGTTCCACAGTGTGTCCACCAATGGCTGGAACATGGGCTACCTGGAACCCAGTTCTTGCAAGAGAGCCTCTCCCTCTGCCAGCACCCTCTTCCCACTGAGGGTGGTCTGCCAAATCCATGTCAGAGACCAGAGGTCACAGGTAGGAAAGGCTTCCAGGATTCTCTCTCCCTCTGCAGAATCCTTCTGCTGAGATCAGCCATGTCTATCCGGCCTGATAACAGAGTGAGTGCTCCTAAAAGAAACAAACCCACATGTACATGTGCTTTGTAGTAACCAGTATATCACAGGATGATTAAAAATTGGTATATCAACAGGGATAACTCCCAGTGCATTCATTACACAGGAAACTGCTTTATCAATGCTGGGGACTTGGTATGCCCTGAGTTAAAGATACTCCTTCCCTAGTTGAGGTACAAATGTTGGAGGAACTGTTTAGATTTTATTTTAACCCCCCAAAATGATTTCTGAACCAGAATTCATCACTATCTTGTTTTAAGTTCCATAGACAATAACTATAAGCTCAGACGAATCTCAGAAGCAACTAAAAAAAGCACTGTAAAAAGATCTCTTGAAGTTACTGGGCAGAATGTTTTCCAATGACAAACTATCAAAACAGTAGACAATTTTCCAAATGGAAGACATAGCTATCAGTGATGCTGTGAGAAAAACTAATAATCTTTTATTTCATTCCATGGGAGAAAACAAAAAACAAAAAATACCTCCTTCCTCCTTTTCTTAAGTCTGCGTTTGAAGCTACCCTAAATATCAAGCTGTTAGTTTATTCACTCAGCAAAAATGTACTGAGCACCTACCTCGTGTGTATTAGTCCATTTTGTGTTGCTATAACAGAAATACCTGAGACTGGGTGATTTATAAAGAAGAGAAGTTTATTTGGCTTACGATTCTGGGACAGCTGCATCTGGCACGGGCCTCCCGCTACTTCTACTCATGGCAGAAAAAATGGCAGGCAGCTGACAGGTACAAGCAGATCACATGGTGAGAGAGGAAACAGGAGAGAGAGAGGAGGTGCCAGGGTCCTATAAACAACAAGCTCTGGCGAGAGAGGAAACAGGAGAGAGAGAGGAGGTGCCAGGGTACTATAAACAACAAGCTCTCGCGGGAACTAATAGAGCGAGAACTCACTCATTAATCCCCCCTCCCCCAGGGAGAGCATTAATCCATTCATGAGGGATCCACCCCCATGACTCAATCAGTTTCCAACACTGCCACATTGGGGATCAAATTTCCACATGAGTTTTGGAGGGGACAACACATCCAAACTCCATCATCGTACAATACGCTATCCTAGGCACTGGGGACATGGAAGTGTGCAAACGCAAAACAAAACCCCTTCCTCCTAAAGGCTACTTCTATTGGGAGCACGTGGGAGGAATCAGCAACGGAATGAAAAATACAAAGTGTGTTGGATGGTGAGGAGCCAGCACTAAGGAAAAAAAGAAGGCGGGGGGGGGGGGGGAGAAGAGAGTAGAGTTGAGGCGGGTAGATGGTGGGGCTGCAATTTAAGAAACGGGCCCTATCTAAAAGAAGCCCCACTGAGGTGGCCTTTGAGGCAACACCTGCATGTAGCAGACTGTGCAGATATCTGCAGGAAGGGAGTTCCGGGCAGAGGAACAGCAGGTGCAAAGGAAGCGAGGGTGTTGGCGTGTCCGAGGAGCAGCAGGGAGGCTGACAGGGCTGGAGCAGGTGAGCGCAGGGGGAGGGAATGGTGGGAGTCACAGGGTGGGAGAAAATTGGAGGGGAGGGGAGTGCAGATCACATCGGGCCTTCAGGCTGCTACTCTGAATCAGTCAAAAGCCATTAGAGATTTTGAGGAGAGAAATAACATGATCTGACTTAACATGTGAACAGCATCATTCTGGCTGTTGGGTCAAAAATAAATTGAAGGGGGCACAGACAGAAACATAGCAACCGAAACCTGTCAGAGGCCACAGCAGTAATCCAGGAGGGAAGTGATGGTGGACAGGGACAAAGTGGTCAACTTCTGCATCTATTTTGAAGGCAGAGATGATGGGATTTGCCAATGAAGCAAATACGGCGTGAGACTGAAGTAAAGGAATTCAGTGTGACTTTAAGGTTTTGGCCTGAGCACGTGGAAGACCAGAGGGTCATTTTCTGTGGCAGGTAACTGATGTGGAAGTATGGTTTGGGATTCGGTTTTATACATTTAAGTGTGAGGTGCCTGTTAGATATCCAGGTCTGTCAAGCAGACAGGAGGATGTTTCCACCTTGTGTTCAGATACAAGGTCCAGGCTGCATATATGCACCTAGGAATTACCAGCAGACAGACGTAAAGCCACGGGTCACCAAGGGAGGAGGTGTGGATGGCAGAACACAGGGGTGAGCACTGAGCCCCGATGGTCTCCACCAGAGGTTGGCGAGATGAGGAGGAACCACCCACGAAGACAGAAGGACCAGCCCGCGACACAGGAGGAGAACCCAGAGTGTGATGTGCTGGAGGTCAAGGGAAGAAAGTGCATTGAGGAGAAGAGAATCAAGAGTGCCACATGCCACCAATAGGCCAAGTAGAGGAAAACTGAGACTTGAACAATGGAGTTAGAATCACATTGTCAGACTAAATGGAAAAGAGGTGAGATTATGGCTAACATATTGCATTATAATCAATGCCTTTTCATAGCTTGGTTGCAGTGGATTTTTCTTCCCCCTTAGTGATGTATAAAATAATGGTATGTCTCACAATCAATTGGGTCTCAGATTTGATAAAATATAGTAAGACATATTTTTTAATTTATAAATTTGAACCCACCTATTTGTCAACAGTTGATGTATCATCGACAAACTTAATACGTCAAATTCTGTACGTACACTGCAAGGTTAACTACCAATTACTCGTGAAGAACAATCAACAGAATCTAGAAATTCTTCCTCCTCTGCAAGATCTGCTTACATAATGCCTGACCAGGTTGATTCAAGGACACATATTTTTAGGGATTTTTTTTTTTTCTATTTGCATTTGAATCCTACATGGGGAAAATGCTGATTTATTTTTCAATATCCCAAATAACTTAAATTCAAAAACTGTTAGATAAATTATAAAATAAAATACACATTTATAAAATAAATATCTTTCCCCTGAAGACTAGAGGAAGAAGTCTTCGGTGGGTAACAGGGGGCATGTCAGCATGACAGCAACCTCTGACTCTCGAGGGCAAAGGCCATCTCTCTGGTCACTTCGTGCACAAGATAATGGTTTTTTGGCTTTAACCATAAGAGGCTTTTCTCCTGTAACAGTTCTCTGTGCTTTATAATCCTCAAACAGCCTAAGAAGTTAAACAGAAAGGTGCCGTCTGCTGGAAATGGCTTTCCTGGAAGCAAAGGTGGAAAAGGCAGTGGGGTGGGGATGTGGGGTGGAGAACTGGCCGACTGTCCCTGCTGCTATAAAATGACAGTGGCCCACAGAAGCCCTGGGGCTGGAATGCAAGGGCACAGCAACCTCTTTAAGGGAATAATCTGCTCCCTTCAGCCCGGCTTCCTGGTGTTTACACTTCAAGTCTACTTCCCATAGGAAATTTGGACTGACAGACAGGATGACTGTCTGGAATTTTTAGTTGAGGAGTCTATCTGGCAGGGGAGGGAAGGCTGCTTTGGTCGCAGCTGCTGCTATGTCTGCTGCTGAGGAAACCACCAAGTCAAGCAGATGTGAGTTCAGATTAGGAGCACTCCATCACCTCTGACTTATTTGAAACAAACATGTTAAAACAGCCCCACAGAGCCTTCAGCCATTGGGTATCTGGCTTTAGGATATTTCCATTTCAAGCAATTCATGAAAAAGTAGGATATCAGATCAACTTCTATAGAGGAAAACTCATTGTCGGTGACAATTTTGTAGGTGTTTTATTTCAGAACACATTGGGTTTTGCTGAGGGAAATAAATTTTTCTTTATTGAGCATGGTTTAAAAAAAAAAAAAAAACAACCACAAAAACTTAAAAATTTCTAGCACCAAGTAATTGATGGGAAATCCAGATTATGATAATCAAGAGGCAGTGTCTTGAGTCAGACTGGTGCCTGAGTTTAAAACAACCTGGCACTGCCACTTTCTAGCTATATGACCTTGGGCAAGTTACTCTTTGTACCTCAGTTTCCCCATCTGTAAAATGAGGATGATAGTAGCCTTCCTCATAGGCTTACGAAAATTAAGTCAACATTTGTGTGGCACTTGGTAAGTCTGATACAAAGGTACTTCAAGTTCATTACCTCAGTTTCCCCATCTGTAAAATGAGGATGATAGTAGCCTTCCTCATAGGCTTACAAAAATTAAGTCAACATTTGTGTGGCACTTGGTAAGTCTGATACAAAGGTACTTCAAGTTCA
>NW_007731150.1:128505-131846 GCF_000696425.1 Galeopterus variegatus | reverse complement strand
AAAATTAAGTCAACATTTGTGTGGCACTTGGTAAGTCTGATACAAAGGTACTTCAAGTTCATGGAAAGTTCATGGAAAAGTAGAATTAAAAGATAATATAAATCTTTCCATAAGCTTTTTGAAGTGCCCTCGTATTAAGTTTGTTAAAGAAAAGTAGACAGTGAAAACGTCATGGTAGCAGAAATCTTTCTTATGAGGTTAAAAACATATATTTTTTAGTAGTCACAGTTTATGTCGTCTTTGCATCCCCAAATCACCTCCTGATCTTGCCTGTGTCAGTAGTAGCAAACACCCCACAGCCTCACTTTAAACAAAACTAAAGTGGAGAAGTACTAATGTACTACTGAATTCCTAACACACCTGATTTGTTCTTCATTTCTGAACACTGCATATGGAGGTTTTAACACTTCACACAAAAAGCTTTCTTAAGTCATTCCTGAAGCCTGTTCGAAGAGTTTACTGATAAAGTTCAAATATATTGAGGGCACAGCTTCCAGTCGCTCACCATCTGTCACCTAACCACTGCAACCTCTGGGAAATATTTGTACAAGAGTCACAAACACAATTCTACTCCCACAATTGCACTACACTGCAAATCCACTCCCATAATTGAACTAGATCTTACTGCATACCCTGGAAAGAGGAAGAAGTCTGCAGAATTGAGTCTGGGAGATGTTTCCTTCACAACCCCCCAGTAAAGACAAGTTTTCCCACACTTTACCAATGCTAAAGAAGGAACCACACTTAAGAAAGGAAACATTTTTGCTAAGCCTGTTGTTGGGATTTATAAGGACTTAGAACTGAGAATGTGGCTGTTATTAAGTACAACACAGAGATGAGAAGGCACGCATTTTTGCTCGCTCACTAGGTAAAGTGCAAGGACTCTGTGTTTTGCTTTGCTTGAGCAATGAATTGTGGATAAGAGAAAGGAAGCAGAAATATTGTCACCAGAAACTCAACACCAAAAATATAGCTTGGTTCAATGACAGTGTCTGAACTTTAAAAATAAGTACACTAAGCAAATTATGTCCTAGTTCTTAAGGAGCATTGCTTTCCCTCAGAACAGTCTTTACATACAGATTGGGACATCAAAGTTATGCAAATATGAGGTTCAACCACCACGCCAGCTGGTTAGTACTTTAAATTAGTCTTTGAGTTTCAGTCCTAAAATATGGAAGAGGTTTGGCTGTGGGTTGTTTTTAACTTCACATTTCAGTTTTTGCATCACTGAAGGATAGGATTTAAGGCAGAAGAAGACATCAGAGATACTTGAATGGAAGACCTTTATCATACAGTGAGCAAAAGCAGGCCCACGAGTCCTTCCCTTTGCACAGCTTTCCCCACCCAGCTGACAATGCAGCCTCACTCCACACATCTCCTTCTGAGCAGATTTGCATTCTCACCTGTGCATGGAGTGGTCCCTTCTCCTATCTCCCCAGGCTTCTCCTGTCACCTCAGCAGGTGTTCCTCTCACTATGAGCTCAGGCAGTATGACCAAAGTTCCTTCCTTCCACTCTCTAGAAGGGTTAGAGTCAGACAATACATGCCACTCTTTGATTTGTACTGGCCAATCAGACTTTCAGGCATTGTATAGCCAAAGTTCCTAGCACACATGTTTTCTCTGCAGCCATTTCTCCTAGCCCATGTGACTCATGAAATTTAACCCTTCATGCATTTATGCATTTCTACTTGGGCTGTAAATCTTGGGACCCTCTGCCCTGACCTCAGCTGTCCATGAATGCTTCAGTATGGCTCATCCCCTGGGCTTCCTGGGGAGGGGTGGGGAGAAAGGTAAGCCAAGCTAGCTTTATCAGTGTGACATATTATCTCATTCAATCTGCATGAACAACCATGAGACAGGAGTTATATCCACATTACAGGTGAGAAAACTGAGAGGTTCAGTAGCTTGCTTGGCATAGTTGCATGGTTATGGCTAAGACTCAAACCCCAGCTCAGTCTGACTCATCAGCCCTCAACTTTCACTGCACCATGCTGCCTCCCAGCACTAAGAAAACAGTTATTAACTCCATCTTTCTGAGTCTTGTTTGCTTCTTTGAACATAAATCTTTTTACTGTATCTCCCCACTAACCCCTATTCCCCACCACGAGGTCATAGAAAGGGAGACAAATAGAAATAAAGGAGAAATATGTTGCAATGGTACATTTGGGACGATCTAGGTTTCAACTGTCTGTCCAAACCCCTGCCCCTGCTTCTCCAAAGGAAAAACAGACAAGAATGAGAAGCAGTGTGGCACACTAGTTACGAGCACAGGACCGAAGGCCAAATGCCCAATTGCCTGTCCAGGCTCGCCACTGACTTGTGGTGTGACCTTAGTCAAGTTCCCTCATCTTTCTGCACCTCTTGTTCCTAATATGTAAAATGGGTGTGATCCTGACATCATAAGGTTGTTCTGAGATTTAAGTGAGAAAATACATATAAATCCCGTAGAATAGTGTCTGACACATAATAAGCATTCAGTAAACGTGAAGTACTGTTTCTCTCCCTCCTCCCAAACCATTGCAACAATAATCAGGCTCCCCTAGAGAAATTTTCTTACAGATTTATCCCAGACAGGAACATTTCCAAGTAAAGTTGAGTTAAAGTCAGAGAATGTCAAGAGGAGCCAAAAAGCTGCTTGAGTCTGAGGGATAGGCTAAGAGGGTGTAAGCGAAGGAGAAATGAAGGGGAATGTCTTTGCCTCTTCAGCATAAAGGTGGGAAGGTTTTGTGCAAGTTGTAAGAGGTTTAAGAATTTCTTTAAGTTACTTTCACCTGCAGCCAAGATCTCCTAATTAATCTCACAGCCACAGCTCTTTCATCTCCCACAGCCTGAAATCATCCGCTTAGCAAAAGTAGACATATACCACCTCCCTCTTTGACTCTATCATCCGGGGACCATCACCAAGGTAATCCAGGGAGAGACAATGGGTCAGAGGATGTTCATCTCTGAGATGCTCTTCCATCCATCCCCCTCTTCCTCATCTACCTCATGCCCCTGAAAAAGGCCACAGTTCTTTCATTTCCCCCAACCTCACCTCCAGCATCCTCACAGGCAAATTACCCTCTCCATTTTCTCATTCAAGAAACGTGAGAAATTGTTTTTAAACCATAGTGTCCTCTATACTGAGTAGAACCCTGCAGTCCTTTGACCAGGACCAGAAAGGCAACATGTAAGATATAAAGAGTGGAGACAGGAGACCCAGGCCTTGGCTCCCCTCTAACCCTTGGGCAAGTCAGCCTTCTTCTCTAGGCCCCAGTTTCATCTTCTGTAAAATGAGATGATTGGACTAAATGAGACTCTTCTAACTACGACTTATACAAACACACAATTTCCCATGACC
>NW_007731150.1:125677-127447 GCF_000696425.1 Galeopterus variegatus | reverse complement strand
TCCCTAAGAAATTTGTGGTTGTGATGGCTAAAGATACACCCTGTGGACAAGAGTTTGCCTGGGCCCCAAGAGAGTCCCCTTCCTCCCAGCAGGGCACTTGGTCACCTGCAGGCAAAACCAGACTTGGACATAACCTTTCTGGAAGTGAAATGAATTATTTCTATAACCCAGCCTTCCACCTCTACATGAGTGGCAGTTTTCCCATCCCCGAGGATTACTTTTAGATTACCTTGTACAATTTAAGCACATAGTCCCAATGAGTTACAAAGATGCACTGATCTGTGGTAAAAACATAATTTAAAAACCCCTTTACTGGGGAGAGTAATGTTCACACTAATGAGCCATGATAAGAATATATTAAAGTTAAAAAGGGTTTTGGTATAGCCAAAGCCTAAACCTATTTATTAATACTTAGCTATACTGGGAGGGGTTTACTGCCAGGACATGTGTTTCCCAGAAGCTGGCAGCTCTTTGCAGGTGGCTGAGCTGCTGACATTTCCTCAGCCGGTATCAGAGTTAAGCAATTTTTCCAAAGCAAGTAAAGCATTTACTAGGTATGTCCACCTTGTGACCAATGCAAAGCGGTTCTCAGGAGTGCTGTTTGTGGCTGGGGCTCCCTGGCCCCTATGAGGAGACCAAAGTCTCCCTTAGCATAAGTATTCAGAGATGGATGAGACCCTTGGACAGAATTCAATTTCTCTGCAATCACGGCACGTGTTAAAATACAATTTTTTGATGACATCTTGAAGAGATTGAAAGACTCAATACATTAGTTCTTTAATAACTGCTCAGCCTCTACCACAGTACAAAAATGTCTCACGTTCTCCCTATAAACGCATGCAGAGTTACTGCACGTTCTCTTGGTCCTTCCCAACCATGTGTCCTGATTTAAGTAGAAATCACTACTACCCTGCCCTCGCTGTATTATAAACTTGAGGGAAAGCTCATTTATATTGCAGTGGGCACACAGTCCTTCTCTGGCATCAGGTTGGAATTAAGCCTGGCCTCTTCCCTCTGACTAGCAGCACCCTTCTTTGCTAGAGCGCACTAGAGTGCACCCACTCTACAGCACATTGCAAGACCCATCAGGACAGTGCTTCCCCTGACAGACATCAGCACGACAGTAGACATACTCAGGTAAGGCAAAAATAAATTGTCATATTGATCAAAATCTGGCAGCCCTTCTGCAATGGGTTCAAATCTCCTCATTTTACAAAGAAAGCTGATATGCAAAGAGACGAAGTGCCTTGCTCAGGATCATCCTTTTAGTAGCAGAACAGATATGAACCTCAACTCTCCGGCTCAATGTGATTTCTGCTGCCTACAGCTGCTCTTCAGTACCTCAATCCAACCTTTGTGGAAAGAGCCGATGTCTCCACTCAACCACCTTGTAGAAGTGCACTTAGATGTGCTTTTTCTAGTGTGCACATCCTGCATTCCTTCCTTCCTCCCAGCTGTTCTCAAGCAGCACTATGTGGGTACTGAGCTATGATATTTGATGTGACTCAATTAGTCCTCTTCATTTCTCTATTATAAAGAAAGCAGGAGGTCTAAAGCTGTCTACTGTTCCTCTTGGTCCTGCTCTCCACTCAACATACATCAGTTCCCTGGGCAAAGAGATGAAAGGTAAGAGGAGAGAATGGAACTCAAGTCACACTCTCGTACTCCATGGCTGCAGTTTGGCAAACAGGTAAGTTGATACAGGTACATGGCAGGTATGCTTGCGAGGTGGACCCACATGTAAGATTGAGCTCTCCTGGTAAAAGCTGG
>NW_007731150.1:104414-125211 GCF_000696425.1 Galeopterus variegatus | reverse complement strand
TGATGTGACTCAATTAGTCCTCTTCATTTCTCTATTATAAAGAAAGCAGGAGGTCTAAAGCTTTCTACTGTTCCTCTTGGTCCTGCTCTCCACTCAACATACATCAGTTCCCTGGGCAAACAGATGAAAGGTAAGAGGAGAGAATGGAACTCAAGTCACACTCTCGTACTCCATGGCTTCAGTTTGGCAAACAGGTAAGTTGATACAGGTACATGGCAGGTATGCTTGCGAGGTGGACCCACATGTAAGATTGAGTTCTCCTGGTAAAAGCTGTCATAAGAAGGAGATGGAGAAAGTGTAGAATCATTCTTAAGGGATAATAAATGATAACTGCCAGGTTTTCCAAGCTCCCACACATGTCTGATGGTCAGGCTTAGTTACTTATCCCTTCAGCAGACTGGGAAACAGTTACTGCTGAACGGAAAGTTGAGCCCTAACTGTTGGAATTCAAGAAAGGCTCCAAGAAGAACCAGACTGCTTATCTACGCTGTGCAAGCCATCAGGAGGTAAGAGAGAAGCTGCTAAGAGATGACAAATCTATGGTATGGATCAGATGCTGGCAAACTATGACTCACAGGACAATCCACCTGTTCTTGCAAATACATTTTGTCAGAACACAGCCATGCCCATCATTTACATGTTGTCTCTGGCTGTTTTCATACTATAAAAGCTGAGCTGAGTGTTGCAACATAGACTGTATAACCACTGAAGCCTAAACTATCTCCTAGCATGCTGACCCTGGTATAGATAATTTACAGAAAATACTACAATGGAGGGGATGGATTCACATCCAAGCTTAAAGCCAGTAAGGAGTCTGTCTCCTCTGATTAGCTAAGAGGCTCTCTGCCCACTTGAGAGGGTACTGACTACAACAGTAAATTAGTTAAGCTAACAATCATGTCTGGTATGGAGGGAAAGCCATCTTTCTAATAAGCTCTTTTAACATGGCAATGTGGACACTACCTAAGTACAGCTGAATGTATTTTAAGGGAGTATGTTTCTGTTTTGTTCATGGTCATTATTTCTGTGATTGAATCAGGAAACAAACCAGGAGATGAGCAGAGAGGACAAAGGTGATGATGACAGCAGAGGGGATGATGGTGAGGATCCTCTCCATCACCTCCATCATCCTCACCCTCCTCGTTGCTGGTACTTATGGGCCACCGACCATGTGGCCAGCAATGTGCTAAGCACTGGGTACACATTCACTTATGTAACCCTCATGATAGCCTATGTACTATTATTATCCCTTACTATACATGAGGAAAGTAAAGCACAGAGGGGTTAAATAGCTTGCCCTGGATCACACAGCCAGTAAGTAAACTGGAACCAGACTCCAGATAGGCTCTTAACTACATATTATAATGCCTTTTTCTAATTTTCTAACCTTATAAACAGAGGCTCCAAGAAGTAAAAGGTCTTCATCGAAAGTACATGACTAGGGAATGGCAAATCTAAAATTTTAGAACCCAGGTTGACTGATGTAATTTCTAGTCTAGGATGCTGCTTTCTTCCCAAAATCCTTACTTCTGTCGCCTCTCTCACTCCCACCTCTGACCAAACCACACGACTCCCACAAGCTTCTCTTCCTTCTCTGCTTAAGACCACCCACAAAGCTAATCCATTTTCATACTGGTAAAACACAAGTGCCAAAGCATTTATGAAGGTGCCTTGGCCTTTGAATTAGCCAGATTCTTTATCTTCACATCACCTGGTTCTCCGTTGCCCATGGGCCAAAGTGTTCCACTTTGAAATAAGCAAATCAGATGATGAATATCAACAATCTCTTCCTATCGGTTTTTGCATATTTTAAAGCATTTGTCATGAAAGCCTCCTTTAACTCTGAAAAAATAATTCTTCTTGGCATCTGTCGAAATGTAGTGTAAAAAATCCAACTTAAGATCCTTATGTTTAAATCTCTAATACCAACATCATTGTAAGTGAACAGAGAAAAAATCCAACAGTTCAATGACTTTAGAACAAACCAACGTTGAAAAAGATAAGTAGATTAATTAGTTCATGGGTGCTCTAGACCAGTGCTATCCATAGAACTTTCTATGACAATGGAAATGTTCTCTATCTGTCCTGTCCAACATGGTAACTACTAGCCATGTGTGGCTATTGAAGCACCTAACATGTAGCTGGTGCAGCGGAAGAACTGAATGTTTGATTTTAGTTTTAAGTAAAATAACTTACATGGCTGGTGGCTACCATATGGGCCAGCTCAGCTCCAGACCACCCCTCCTTGAGCCCAGTGCTAAAGGCCAGGCATAGGGGACACACAGTAAGACGCAGAGTCTGCTCTTTAAGAACATATAAGCTATGTGGGGAGACAAACCACATAGCTTCAAACAGTTAAACAGTGACAGATGTTATGAGCTTAAGGAATTAAGAAATAGTATCTTAGAATCTAGTTCTACAGAATGAGAACTTTGCCCTTTTCTGCTGTGGGTACAAAACAGTGTGCTTGAGAAAGAGTGCTCCAGGAGCTTTCACAATCCCTGTTGCAGTCAGCTTAGAGGAGAGGTTGTCTTTATATATCATGCGCCTTAAATAACAACATGGGGAGGGATCACTGTCCCTGTCAAATACTCACTGCAGTAGTCCCCCCTTATCCACAGAGGATACATTCTAAGACCCCTGTGGATGCCTGACACAGCGGGTAGTACTGAACCCTAATGCCATCAATCGGAACACATTTAGTTAAGATGCCTTTTCCATCCTAATCTAAGCACGTGTCATTCACTGTGGCCCCAACTTTGCAGTTTGATGTGTGACATCAAAACTAACACAAGTTTCTTCTTCCATTTCACAACTCCGCAGATAGAAGATTCATTCGTACATCTTAGCAACCTCAGCATACGATTTATTTCTTTCCTCAAATCAAGAGCTTTCACCTTTTTACGTAAGGAAGCACTGTACGGCTTCTCTTCGGCATTTCCAGATTGCCAGCATCATGGCTTTTGTGCTTTGGGGCCATTATTAAGTCAAATAAGGACGACTTGAACACAAGCACTGCTGTACCACAGCAGTCAACCTGATTACCCAGACGGCTACTAAGTGACTAACTGGCTACTAAGTGTCCAACCGGCTGATAACCAAGGGGGGCTATTAAGTGATGCGGGGGCGTGGTGCACACAGCCTGGACCTGCCCAGCAAAGGGATGAGTCACATCCCAGGGGGAAACAGAGGTGGCGCAAGATCTCACCACGCTGCTAAGAAGGGCAGGCGATTTAAAACTCAGGGCTGTCCGTTTCTGAAATTTTCCTTTTCATGTTTTCCGAAGGAGGTTGACCATGGGTAACTGAAACCGCGATAAGGGGGGGCCAACTGTATCTCCCTAAAGCAGAGCACTGAAGAATGTGCTAATCAGGAACTAAGTGCAGTTTAAACTAGAGAAACCCAATTCCTTTGTCTCTCACCCGTTTTTTTCTCATCTTTCTTCCCAACCTGAAGTTTGAAAGAAAAAGGAGATGTGATCAAAGATAGAAACTGCCGGTTTTTGGTTCTATCACTTTGCAGATCAAAAAGTACTTTCAGGGCAATTTCCACTCCTCAGCTGCTTTTCAAAGTTCCCCTCAAAATGTCTAGGGCGACAGCTTACTGGGAACCCGGCTTCATACTTTTTGCAAATAGTTAAAAGGGAAGGGAGAATAAGCGAGGGAAGGGGTGAGAGAGAAGTAGGGAAGTGAGAGGAGGAGAGACAGAAAGAAAAGGTAAACAGTGACGAGATGGCACAAATTAGAAACAGCAACGAGAGCAGCTGTCGGTCCCTGTTCTCGGCCACCCTGTTCTCAGTTGGGACTAGACCTTAGTTTTGTATCTTCCGTAGTTAAAAGGAAGTGGACAAAGTAACTGTTTTGAGATCATTTGAGACTTTCTCAGGGCAAGGTATGGCCAGTTGTGTAGGAACTAAGTTTTACCATCTTTAGTTTTCTGTGAAACTGCTTTTTTACACAAAACTGTTATTTTTCATTTGATCTGCTTTTTTGTGACAAAGCAGATCAAATGAAAAGTATTGTTTTCCATGTAACCTCCCAATTAATGTGAACTCACATTAATCTTAATTTTAAATTAAATTGAACTTTTTGATCCCCCACACACATATACTCGATTATGTTGGGATTTTACCACAAAAAGAAATAAATTTCCAAAAAATGACAAATTAAGCATTAATAATTACATCTTGATGACACTTCGACCAGGTAATAAACTCTTAAATAGATTTTTGTACATAAAAATTCTGAAAGGACTTCCAATTCCTGTTGCTGAAGTAGACATATGGCAAGAAACCACAGTCCAGTCCCAATCTACCAACCATAAAATTGCTCTGACTTCAGAAAGGAAGGAAGCCTACAAAATACCACAGCACCCTCATCCTCCCACCCTCCTAACCATATAAGGCCTCATCTTGTGTTTCCGACACTAGGACTCCATGGAAGTAGGATTGCCGTTTTGTGGAGTTAACTTTAAAAATTGTACGTCCATGGTAGACAGAAGCCTAGCTTCAGTGCTTAGGGTCTACATGGCTTTCAGGAGCACAGCACGATCTGCTTAAGGTGGGCACCCCATTAGACCTCTGGTAGAAAACCCAGGGCTAAGCGATTTCATCCCCTCTCTCATCCTCATTCAGTGTGAAGTGCACAAGATTCAAGAAAAGATCTTATTATAGAAGATTATCTGCTGGCCAGAACTCATTGCAATCAGATCAATGAGGCATTGTTTCTAGAGGCCTCTCCAAGCACCTGAAATGGCTTTTTATTAAACAGAACCTCTCTTTGTAATAGGATTTTACCTGGTTGTACTTTTGAGACTAGCACTTTGGAAAGAAAAGACCTTCCTTAGAAAAACACCTTAAATATAAACATCCCAATGCAAGAAACCTGGGGGAAAAGGCTAAACTATTGGAAGAGATAGTTACACCTGGAAGAGACTACTGCGATTTAGTCTGAAAAGCATATATTGCTGAAGTGCTGCTTTCACAAAAGGGTACGATCAGCTTTTTGACTGTTGCTTCCATTCTTTTTTACAAAATAGAATATTATTTTAAGGACACAGGCATAGCAGTTTACAAGTTCACCATGGCCATAAGAATGGCTGAGATCATTGTATTAAAGAGCTTTCTGCTGCAGGACCAGTTTTTACTTTTAACAACTTGTTACATTCTCAAGAATTTTGGAAATTACACTGCACAAGAGTTTAGAAATGTAGCTGACCATAACGTAATCTATAAATGCAACTACTAAAGGAATGGAGTTGTGTCTTTAATAAAGTAAGTAATGAGAGGACAGTTCCAAATATTTACATAATCTAGCATGACGTGCACATTGTTTTCTACTAATTAGGCAAGTCTGGAGCTGAACAAGTGTTCTGACTAGCCACTTACAGGGCAATTTAATGCAACATCTGATCCTAGATGGGATCTTATACTAGAAGGAAAAAGTGTGCTCTCTATCAAGGGCCTTACTGGTTCAATATACGATAGGAATATGAATGGCAAAGTATTGTAACTATGTTAAATTTATTGAGGTTGAAAACTGTACTATGTTTCTGCAAGAAAGTATCCTTACTCTTATTGAAATACACACTGAAGTATCAAGGGATAAAGGACGATGAAATGATTCAGAAAAATTATTTTGTGTATGTATGTATGTGTATATATACACATATATACACTATATTATACACACATTTAAACCATCCTATAATACATATTTTATAATATAAAATATCTATATTTTTACATAAAGCAAATGACAAAGCAAAAGAGAAAAATGTTAGCAATAGGTCAATCTGGGCATAGGTATATAGATATTCTTTGTACTCTTGTAACTTTTCCATGAGTTCGGAATTATGTGCAAGTAAAAAGTTTTTTTTTTTTTTTTTTTTTAAATTAAAAAGATGGGGAAATTGAAGCTTTCCAGTAAAGAGTTGTCTTATTCAAGCCTATGCAGGCTCTATCCCAAGTAGGATTTTCAGCTCTAGTCTGATTTTCACTTGGCTTTTGACCATGCACGCATGTCGGCAAGGGGAAGCAAAATGAATTTTGTTCTGTTTTTTTTTTAAAAACTTTCCCTAAATTTTCAATTATAAAAGTAGCATGTGCTTATTATAGAAAACTTGGGGAAAGTACAGAAAACTAATAAAGAAGGAAAAAACTCACATAAATTCCACCACACTGGAAAAAAAATCATTTTGGCATATTTCTTTTCAATCTTTATTCTAAAGTTTTAAGAGAACTGAAATTATATTTTATTAAGTATATAGCTTTTTTTTCTTTAACCTAGTATAGACATTTTCCTATGTCATGGGTAAAACAAAAACTTCATAAAATCTTCAATGTCATCATAAGATTCCATTAGGCCATAATTTACTTAGTTATTCCCTAAAATTGGACTTGTGGTTATTTCTAATTTTTTATTATATGTAATGCTGAGTTAAAAGTTTAAAATCTTTATGCTTGAATCTTTTTTTTGGTATTTCTGATTTACACCTTTATGACAGATTCACAAAAATAGAATCGATGGGCCAAATGGAATAAACACTTTTAAGACTCAATACAAAAGGCCTAATTGCTTTTTAGAGAAATAGGCATACATACATCTTTATCTTTAAGGAGAAAAGAGTACCTGAATGAGATGGTCAAAACTAGGCTGAAATTTTATTTAGGACTTAAATAAAGGGAAGTTAGTGCCACAGTCTGAAAACTAGTCTTCAGATCAAACTTAACTCTAGGATAAGTTCTGTAAGCTACTTTTTGCCCTCAAAAGAGGAAAGGCCAAAATATTCCAGCTTTTATCAACACATGCTGACTATTAGGTAAGACATACAAGGCTACTTCAAAAAGTTTATGGGAAAATGGAATTAAAAAATAATATGAATCTTCCATAACTTTTTGAACACCCCTAGAATAGGGCTCAGCCTTATATTATGACCAACATATTATGCTTTGGTTGTCTGTAATCCAAATACCTTCCTATCCTCCTGATAGAAAAGGGATCCTAAAAATTTAAGTGGGCAAAGTGTAAACATGTGAACAAAGTGATAATAATCTAAAAACAAAGTTCAGATTCAAAAAGGCAAGCAGACAAGTTGGGTTTTCCCCTCCTTTTTCTTAGCAGCCCAGTCATGTAGAAAAAGCCAGGGCTCCAACATTCAGGAGACGAGGAGTCTAGTCCTGTTTGTACTGAATAAACAACTGGCTTCTTGTTTGGGTCAATGCAGCCAAACCTCCCTGAACTCAGTTTTCTCATTTGTTAAATGACAAGGTCAAACAAGTCCCTCAGGGTCACTCTCATTTCTCTGATGCTGTAACATTCTCCTGTTTTAAAGGTACCGGGGGGAAAGGGGGAGGAGAGGTTATTTTCTTTTAATGCACTGCTTCTAATGAGATGGTCAATCTCATTTTTCATAATACGACTAGATCAAGTAGCACTTGGTCTACAAAAGAGATTCCACAAACTTGCATTCCTTCAGAAAACAGGGACTAGGGAAAAAGAAGCGGGGAGATCTGCAAGCAAGGGGAACAGACAGAAGGCTCACCATGACCATTGCAGTAGTAGATCCACTTCTCCCGGTTCTGGGTTGGAGTTGTGGACTTCTTCAGCCCCGCCTTTTCCACAATGGCACTGGGATCCTGTCGAGGCCCCTTTTTCAGAGTCCTTGAGCTTTTCCGGATACTGCACACAACTATCACCACAAGTACCAGCAGCAGGAAAAGCACAATCATCCAAGGCAAGTGCTCATTGATATCAAAATGCTTGTGTAGGTTCTGTCTGGGATGGCCCCTCTTGGGGCCCTTGATGGGCGTGCTGGACTTCTCACCCCCAGTGGCCTCCATGGATGGCAGCAGCTTCAGGATGTGTCTGTGGTGGGAGCCTTGCTGGTGGTTGACAACCTGAAGGTTTGGGAGGGTCTTGTTCACATCTTCCTCCCCCCTTACTGAGCTTGTGTTGTCAGAGACTGTCCCTTCCTGGATGCCACTTGGTACCTTTGGTCTAACAGAGGCAGAAGAGTTGGATTCTGTTGAGTTCATGCCTAGAAAAAAGAGTAAGGAGGGGGGAAGAGCTTTTCCATATTTGGGGATCTATATATTCTGTCCTCTCCCTGGTTATCTCCAAACTAGGCTGGATAATAAGAGATGAACTTTGGAGCTTAAGAATAAATTATATCACACATTTTCATAAAGGCCCTGACAGCACCTTTATGCAGAAGGTAAAAACTGAACTGAATGACTAAACTTACTTTCTTGTACCAAGACCAAGGACATCTGCAGGGTTCAACATCTGAGCTTCTCAGCAGATTCTCCTGTACTTCCTACACTGAGTGGACACATGTAAGTTCAGAGCTCTAGTTGACTCAACTGTTTTGATTATTTAGAGAACTAATTCACATTTAATTCTTTTGTTCATTCTCCTCTCTCACCTTTTGACTATTTCATGATGCAATGGTAAAACTGAGAATAGAGATAAGATAAAGGAAAAAGCTCAAATGCAAATACAACTTTGACTAGTGAACCATTTGGTGGGACAAGTCAGTGAATAAAATAAGGCAGGACTTTCTTAGCATCTGCTAACAGATTAAACAAGATTTGGGCTGACAGCTCAGTGGACTTCTTTCAGAGAAGCTTCCACAAGTAGTCTTCATTAAGGAGTGTGAGAGATGGGAATTTTAAGTCCCAAGTGACAGGACCTGGCCTGTATCAGGCCCTGAGAAAATCTGGCCATTTGAGCTTTTGGAGCCTGTTTCTTCATTTCAAAATGGAATTATAAGAAGGGTCATCCTGAAAGTCAAGTGAAGTCACACCTGAGAATATGCTCGGAGGCACAACTCAAGCTGGTTATCATCTCACGAAAACTAAATTCAATCAGAAAGTATTTGAAAATAAAAGCTAAATTTTATAGTCTGCCTGAGGCTCAAATGGAATTCTGAGAAAAACTGGGATGCTTGATGAAGGGCATGAAGTTAAAATCAAGGGAAAAAAATAGTCATTATTTTCCAGATGTGAAGCCTAGTTATCTTCAATCTGATGTAAATTTGCTTGCTTCTTGAAGCTTCTAACTTTGCTTCCCATTCTTTGTCCCACCTCGGATTCAACATTCATCCCTCCCTTCTAGATATATTGGTATTTTCTCTCCTTTTCCCTCTTTGTTTCCTTCTGGCTACGTCTTCCCAGGATTAACTCCATGTTAGAAAACTTTTCATCTGGAAGGAAACTTAAGCATCTAAATTACTCATTTATTTGGCAAGTTTGAAACTGAGAACTGAAGAGGTTAAGTGACTTACATAAGGTCACACGCTGCCCTTGTTTCTGTCAGTTTATTTTCTAGCTTGATGTGACCTAGTTTTTAGATATTTTATGTCTCCTAATAAAAAAAAGCTTCTGAGTCTAAATGTTTCTAATAGGTCCAAAGAAGCCAGATTTAAACAGACACAAAATGCAGGCCCCTTCTCTGAGGGGTGACTTTGGAATACACAAAATAGGGAAAACATCTTCAGTACCAGCCCACTCTTGATCCCTCCACTGGGCTCAAAGCCTTCCTCAAATAATATAATTCATGAGGTTAAGTTANTTAAATAGATTTTTGTACATAAAAATTCTGAAAGGACTTCCAATTCCTGTTGCTGAAGTAGGCATATGGCAAGAAACCACAGTCCAGTCCCAATCTACCAACCATAAAATTGCTCTAACTTCAGAAAGGAAGGAAGCCTACAAAATACCACAGCACCCTCATCCTCCCACCCTCCTAACCATATAAGGCCTCATCTTGTGTTTCCGACACTAGGACTCCATGGAAGTAGGATTGCCGTTTTGTGGAGTTAACTTTAAAAATTGTACGTCCATGGTAGACAGAAGCCTAGCTTCAGTGCTTAGGGTCTACATGGCTTTCAGGAGCACAGCACGATCTGCTTAAGGTGGGCACCCCATTAGACCTCTGGTAGAAAACCCAGGGCTAAGCGATTTCATCCCCTCTCTCATCCTCATTCAGTGTGAAGTGCACAAGATTCAAGAAAAGATCTTATTATAGAAGATTATCTGCTGGCCAGAACTCATTGCAATCAGATCAATGAGGCATTGTTTCTAGAGGCCTCTCCAAGCACCTGAAATGGCTTTTTATTAAACAGAACCTCTCTTTGTAATAGGATTTTACCTGGTTGTACTTTTGAGACTAGCACTTTGGAAAGAAAAGACCTTCCTTAGAAAAACACCTTAAATATAAACATCCCAATGCAAGAAACCTGGGGGAAAAGGCTAAACTATTGGAAGAGATAGTTACACCTGGAAGAGACTACTGCGATTTAGTCTGAAAAGCATATATTGCTGAAGTGCTGCTTTCACAAAAGGGTACGATCAGCTTTTTGACTGTTGCTTCCATTCTTTTTTACAAAATAGAATATTATTTTAAGGACACAGGCATAGCAGTTTACAAGTTCACCATGGCCATAAGAATGGCTGAGATCATTGTATTAAAGAGCTTTCTGCTGCAGGACCAGTTTTTACTTTTAACAACTTGTTACATTCTCAAGAATTTTGGAAATTACACTGCACAAGAGTTTAGAAATGTAGCTGACCATAACGTAATCTATAAATGCAACTACTAAAGGAATGGAGTTGTGTCTTTAATAAAGTAAGTAATGAGAGGACAGTTCCAAATATTTACATAATCTAGCATGACGTGCACATTGTTTTCTACTAATTAGGCAAGTCTGGAGCTGAACAAGTGTTCTGACTAGCCACTTACAGGGCAATTTAATGCAACATCTGATCCTAGATGGGATCTTATACTAGAAGGAAAAAGTGTGCTCTCTATCAAGGGCCTTACTGGTTCAATATACGATAGGAATATGAATGGCAAAGTATTGTAACTATGTTAAATTTATTGAGGTTGAAAACTGTACTATGTTTCTGCAAGAAAGTATCCTTACTCTTATTGAAATACACACTGAAGTATCAAGGGATAAAGGACGATGAAATGATTCAGAAAAATTATTTTGTGTATGTATGTATGTGTATATATACACATATATACACTATATTATACACACATTTAAACCATCCTATAATACATATTTTATAATATAAAATATCTATATTTTTACATAAAGCAAATGACAAAGCAAAAGAGAAAAATGTTAGCAATAGGTCAATCTGGGCATAGGTATATAGATATTCTTTGTACTCTTGTAACTTTTCCATGAGTTCGGAATTATGTGCAAGTAAAAAGTTTTTTTTTTTTTTTTTTTTTAAATTAAAAAGATGGGGAAATTGAAGCCTTGTAACTTTTCCATGAGTTCGGAATTATGTGCAAGTAAAAAGTTTTTTTTTTTTTTTTTTAAATTAAAAAGATGGGGAAATTGAAGCTTTCCAGTAAAGAGTTGTCTTATTCAAGCCTATGCAGGCTCTATCCCAAGTAGGATTTTCAGCTCTAGTCTGATTTTCACTTGGCTTTTGACCATGCACGCATGTCGGCAAGGGGAAGCAAAATGAATTTTGTTCTGTTTTTTTTTTAAAAACTTTCCCTAAATTTTCAATTATAAAAGTAGCATGTGCTTATTATAGAAAACTTGGGGAAAGTACAGAAAACTAATAAAGAAGGAAAAAACTCACATAAATTCCACCACACTGGAAAAAAAATCATTTTGGCATATTTCTTTTCAATCTTTATTCTAAAGTTTTAAGAGAACTGAAATTATATTTTATTAAGTATATAGCTTTTTTTTCTTTAACCTAGTATAGACATTTTCCTATGTCATGGGTAAAACAAAAACTTCATAAAATCTTCAATGTCATCATAAGATTCCATTAGGCCATAATTTACTTAGTTATTCCCTAAAATTGGACTTGTGGTTATTTCTAATTTTTTATTATATGTAATGCTGAGTTAAAAGTTTAAAATCTTTATGCTTGAATCTTTTTTTTGGTATTTCTGATTTACACCTTTATGACAGATTCACAAAAATAGAATCGATGGGCCAAATGGAATAAACACTTTTAAGACTCAATACAAAAGGCCTAATTGCTTTTTAGAGAAATAGGCATACATACATCTTTATCTTTAAGGAGAAAAGAGTACCTGAATGAGATGGTCAAAACTAGGCTGAAATTTTATTTAGGACTTAAATAAAGGGAAGTTAGTGCCACAGTCTGAAAACTAGTCTTCAGATCAAACTTAACTCTAGGATAAGTTCTGTAAGCTACTTTTTGCCCTCAAAAGAGGAAAGGCCAAAATATTCCAGCTTTTATCAACACATGCTGACTATTAGGTAAGACATACAAGGCTACTTCAAAAAGTTTATGGGAAAATGGAATTAAAAAATAATATGAATCTTCCATAACTTTTTGAACACCCCTAGAATAGGGCTCAGCCTTATATTATGACCAACATATTATGCTTTGGTTGTCTGTAATCCAAATACCTTCCTATCCTCCTGATAGAAAAGGGATCCTAAAAATTTAAGTGGGCAAAGTGTAAACATGTGAACAAAGTGATAATAATCTAAAAACAAAGTTCAGATTCAAAAAGGCAAGCAGACAAGTTGGGTTTTCCCCTCCTTTTTCTTAGCAGCCCAGTCATGTAGAAAAAGCCAGGGCTCCAACATTCAGGAGACGAGGAGTCTAGTCCTGTTTGTACTGAATAAACAACTGGCTTCTTGTTTGGGTCAATGCAGCCAAACCTCCCTGAACTCAGTTTTCTCATTTGTTAAATGACAAGGTCAAACAAGTCCCTCAGGGTCACTCTCATTTCTCTGATGCTGTAACATTCTCCTGTTTTAAAGGTACCGGGGGGAAAGGGGGAGGAGAGGTTATTTTCTTTTAATGCACTGCTTCTAATGAGATGGTCAATCTCATTTTTCATAATACGACTAGATCAAGTAGCACTTGGTCTACAAAAGAGATTCCACAAACTTGCATTCCTTCAGAAAACAGGGACTAGGGAAAAAGAAGCGGGGAGATCTGCAAGCAAGGGGAACAGACAGAAGGCTCCAAACTTCCTAGGATTTTTGTGAGGATTAAGTGAGATATTACATGTCAAATATTTAGAACAGTACCCATCAAATTGTTGGCACTCTAATGTTAACTACCATCATGATATTTTTATTTAATCTTACATTGTTTTGGGACCTATGCATGGCAATGCATTCTAAGTTTCCAAATCGAGATGCTGGTGATACCACATTCTCCCATCCCAACTTCCTCCCCTATCTTTACTCCCTATAAAAGCAATTGTGGGAGGTTACCAACTCACTAAAGGAAGGAGAGGTGAGATGAGATATATGCAGGAAAAAATGTCTCTTTTGGGTCTTTGGTGAATGTTCCAAAAGACAGGCGGAACCAAGGTGAACCCAAGGACATCAGCTGGAGTAAATCTGTTACTGTCCTCCATTGAAGCTGTAGTTTCTGGGCTACTATCTCACTGACCTTATATTTTCTACTGTCTTCATTGGCTTTTGGATTTTCAGAATCTGAAATAAAGTTCAATTTCTTTCACTCATAGTATCCTATTTAATTTCCTCGAGACTAGTTAATCTGTAGATGCCATGTAGGTCTCTAACCTTAGTATTAAAAGAATTGAATTTCTTTTCATTGATTCAAATTCAGAAGACTACATATCTACTTGCAAACATAAATGTTAATATGAAAATCCAAATCAGTGCTCTCTACGATAAAGAATAAAAATGTCAATGGAGATGAAACCAAAAAAGGCTGAAAATCCCCTCTTGGGGCCCTTGATGGGCGTGCTGGACTTCTCACCCCCAGTGGCCTCCATGGATGGCAGCAGCTTCAGGATGTGTCTGTGGTGGGAGCCTTGCTGGTGGTTGACAACCTGAAGGTTTGGGAGGGTCTTGTTCACATCTTCCTCCCCCCTTACTGAGCTTGTGTTGTCAGAGACTGTCCCTTCCTGGATGCCACTTGGTACCTTTGGTCTAACAGAGGCAGAAGAGTTGGATTCTGTTGAGTTCATGCCTAGAAAAAAGAGTAAGGAGGGGGGAAGAGCTTTTCCATATTTGGGGATCTATATATTCTGTCCTCTCCCTGGTTATCTCCAAACTAGGCTGGATAATAAGAGATGAACTTTGGAGCTTAAGAATAAATTATATCACACATTTTCATAAAGGCCCTGACAGCACCTTTATGCAGAAGGTAAAAACTGAACTGAATGACTAAACTTACTTTCTTGTACCAAGACCAAGGACATCTGCAGGGTTCAACATCTGAGCTTCTCAGCAGATTCTCCTGTACTTCCTACACTGAGTGGACACATGTAAGTTCAGAGCTCTAGTTGACTCAACTGTTTTGATTATTTAGAGAACTAATTCACATTTAATTCTTTTGTTCATTCTCCTCTCTCACCTTTTGACTATTTCATGATGCAATGGTAAAACTGAGAATAGAGATAAGATAAAGGAAAAAGCTCAAATGCAAATACAACTTTGACTAGTGAACCATTTGGTGGGACAAGTCAGTGAATAAAATAAGGCAGGACTTTCTTAGCATCTGCTAACAGATTAAACAAGATTTGGGCTGACAGCTCAGTGGACTTCTTTCAGAGAAGCTTCCACAAGTAGTCTTCATTAAGGAGTGTGAGAGATGGGAATTTTAAGTCCCAAGTGACAGGACCTGGCCTGTATCAGGCCCTGAGAAAATCTGGCCATTTGAGCTTTTGGAGCCTGTTTCTTCATTTCAAAATGGAATTATAAGAAGGGTCATCCTGAAAGTCAAGTGAAGTCACACCTGAGAATATGCTCGGAGGCACAACTCAAGCTGGTTATCATCTCACGAAAACTAAATTCAATCAGAAAGTATTTGAAAATAAAAGCTAAATTTTATAGTCTGCCTGAGGCTCAAATGGAATTCTGAGAAAAACTGGGATGCTTGATGAAGGGCATGAAGTTAAAATCAAGGGAAAAAAATAGTCATTATTTTCCAGATGTGAAGCCTAGTTATCTTCAATCTGATGTAAATTTGCTTGCTTCTTGAAGCTTCTAACTTTGCTTCCCATTCTTTGTCCCACCTCGGATTCAACATTCATCCCTCCCTTCTAGATATATTGGTATTTTCTCTCCTTTTCCCTCTTTGTTTCCTTCTGGCTACGTCTTCCCAGGATTAACTCCATGTTAGAAAACTTTTCATCTGGAAGGAAACTTAAGCATCTAAATTACTCATTTATTTGGCAAGTTTGAAACTGAGAACTGAAGAGGTTAAGTGACTTACATAAGGTCACACGCTGCCCTTGTTTCTGTCAGTTTATTTTCTAGCTTGATGTGACCTAGTTTTTAGATATTTTATGTCTCCTAATAAAAAAAAGCTTCTGAGTCTAAATGTTTCTAATAGGTCCAAAGAAGCCAGATTTAAACAGACACAAAATGCAGGCCCCTTCTCTGAGGGGTGACTTTGGAATACACAAAATAGGGAAAACATCTTCAGTACCAGCCCACTCTTGATCCCTCCACTGGGCTCAAAGCCTTCCTCAAATAATATAATTCATGAGGTTAAGTTACCTTTGGGAACATAAGTGGAGGAAGGGACTTCATAGGATTCCATGTGCTCAGGACGTGAAAAGATGGCTGTGCCAGGGGAAGGTGGGGTCGTGCTGGAGAAGGACAGGAGTGTGCCACAGACGTTGTCTGTCTCCTTGGTCCCGGGCTTGATCACCACCACGTTCTGACTTAGACAGTCTGTGTATGCTTTGCATTTCAGCACACTAGAAGGCACATCAGAGAAGGTACCCCGAGCACACTGCTTACACCGCACATCCTCGGTCTCTGTCCCTTTCTTCCGCACACCCCAACCCACAGGACACACCGTATGGGGGGCGCAGGTAGCATTAAACTGGAACATGCCAGCTGGGCAAGTGCATTCTCGGTCAGTCAAGGCAGCACAAGGTAATTTCTCAACCATTGGCCGTGGGCACGGCTGACTACAGTCATGACATTTCTCTATGCCATTCTCATGCCTGGTAAAGGTCCCCGCAGGGCAACTGCTGCAGACACGCAGGCTTGTGTTGGTACAATGCTCAGAGACATAGGTTCCTGCCGGACACTTGTCACAGGTTAGCACCTGGCCGGTGGCACGGTCAACATGGCGGTATGTGCCAATGAGACCCAGGGCCTTCTGTTCTGGCTGAGCCGTGGTGGTGCTAAGGAATCCAAGCTGAAAGAAATAAAAGAGGAGGGGGGAAATAACAAAAACCAAGAAGGTGTTACATAGAAACAGAGGAGAAGAAAGGACCATCAATCCCAACACCACCATCACCATGCCTGATAAAGATCGGACCAGTACTGTATCCTTCTGACCACCGCTGCAACACAGTAGAAAGAAAGAAATGAAGACTTGGATTCCACCTTAGCGCCTGACCTACTGGCTGGGAAGCTCAGGTTTAGTTGCCTGACCTTTGCCTCAGCTTCCCTTTTTTCCATCTGTAAAATAAATCTGACAATACCTCTCAAATTGATTTTAAAAATCAATTGAGAATATGTATGTGAAAGCACTTTGTGGCTAGTATTAAAAATGCTATATAGAAGTCAAAGTCCTAACGCAAGAAGAAACTAATTTGCTGAATAGTCATCTCCCTTTTTCCATCCCAAATGTTAAGCTGCCATTTCTTGATACAAGGACAAAGTAACTGAGGACCAGGAAGTATTCAAGCTGCCACTGCCATAGCACCAGATTGCCTCAGACTGCCTGCTTGGGATTAACCCATAGACGTGGCATGATTTTTTCAGGTTTCATTTATGTGAAGCTAAACTTTTTAAAACTTTTTTTTTTTTTGGCAAAACAGAGGCAGGCCCTTGGCATTCTTGGCAATGTGCTTTAAACAACAGAGTTGATGCTTTTAGAGTCACACCCTGTTTGTTCAGCCTCTGCAGGCCATAGCTCCCAGAGCATAGACCTGCAGCCACCTAGGAGCCTAGGCACAAAGCTGTGCCTGGCAAGAGAGACTCAGCAGACACCTAGATTTCATTGACAGAACAGAAACTTCACCCAGCTAAACAGGATTTCACACTAGCTTTCAAAATAAAACTTGGGGGAAAGGAAATTATATTTCTGGTACTAAATACTGAGGTCCTTCTGAGAAGGGGGTAGGGCAGTAACAATATTAAAAGAAAGCTTTTCTGCATTACTGAAGACTCAGCGGTTCCAACTGTTTTCACTGTCCTCTATAAAATGGAGAAAGTTTATGTGTCAAAGAAATAATGGCTGCTTCAAACTACATGACAGGACAAATTCCTTCTAAATTTGCTGCTATACCAGTAACTAAACGAAAAAAGCAAGATTTCTTTTCAAAGTGATCAGAGTTCCTGTCTTCTTAGCACCTTGAAACTTAACCCAAGATTCAATACCTCACGCCAAAATTTAACTATTTGAACCAAAAGTATCTCCCTTGAAGTTGCTTACCCTATCCCAGAGCTGTCTCCAGTTAAATGACAATACTGAAAACTAATTTTCAGCTTATGAGAATACATTCATTTTTTCCTTAATCAGAGACCAAAGGGGGAAAAAAATGGGATAGTAGTTGATTTTCTTGTTAAGAAGCTAAACTACATCTTGGAGCCTGAAGAAAAAGAATCTCCTTCTTGATGATGATAAATTCTGTTAATGTCTTCCCCTTTCACTTCTGGATTTACCTTTTCTTTTTCACTCCTTCTATTTGCAAAATCAGTCCCAGCCACTTCTGAGCACAGCAGTTGCATTAGATAGAGGGAACTGTCCCAAGTCCCATTTGGTCAGTCCAATGAGGATAAGATTAGAGCCAGTCTCCCCAACACTAAAGACCTGACAAAGAGGTTGCAAAAGTAGATCTGGTCTGTACTTCCTGGAGTTCTTTATTATCTAGGGTCTACATGCAAAAGCAGTTTCAGATAGCTGCAGTGTTCTGGAAGTTTGAAAGATCTATAAGTAAACTAGATGGCAGGTTATTACATTTGAATTAAATGAAAACAGAGAACCAAACCTGACATCTTGCCAGGGAGTGGTGATCAGAAGGGACATCACTCTGATGTGTTGTGTGTTCTGGGTCTGCCTCCCTACTGGTGCGGGAGGCTGGGCAGCCAGCCACGCACACAACAAAGGGTGCTCTGCTGAACGAGAACAGGGGGTCACTCACGAGTCATAGCCTATGTGTGCATCGAGGATTGGGGCTGGGGCTAAGCTTCTTACAGCTTCATATATCTCCCCAGGATACGCACTTCTAAATCTAAGTTGGGGGTGATAGTTCTGCATCAGTCCTCTGATTACTGAATTACCAGAGGTCTCCCTAGTAATACACAAAACTCATATCCATACCCCCCTGCACCCCCCTCTTTCCATGCTTTAAGTGGATTTTTTCAGTTCATTGTTCATTTAGTAAAACAGATCAAGTTTCTAATTAAAGCAAAGTTCAGGGCTGTTTAATCTATATCATATTGGGTAAACCACTTTAGACAATGTGCCTCTAAAAATGAACGTTTAAATTTACTCATAACTCATACTAGAGGAGGCAATTCCAGCTCCTGCAAACAAAGCCAACAAACAATGAATGCATCCACAGACTTGCCTGGGCTGAACACTAGAAATGAGATTTATGCAAAAACCAGACACCATGAATTCACTGGACAGATGTTTATTGGAGACATACTACATGTGAGCAAGGCACCGGGCTACGGGCTGAGGACAGAATCTCGAAAACTCTATTCCTGCCCTTATGAAGTCGACGGACAGAAGCGACTACACCAGTAATTACTCAATTAGAATTGGGATTACTGCTGAGAAGGAGAAATACAGAGGCCTGTGAGAGGGAGTTTAGCAGATTCTTCCTAGCTCAGGGAAATTAGAGAGAGGTTTTGGAGTAGCTCTTTAGGATGAAGAAGCAGAAGTTAACTCCAGGCAGGGAGGAGTAGGAGGACATCAGGCAGAGGGAACCCCAGAGCAGAAGTCTGAAGCAGAAGGAACCTCAGCTCAAGAACTAAAAAGCATATGGCTCTACCTCAAGATGCAACAGAGTGGCCACAGTTAAATCTGGAGAGGTTCCGCATTGTGATCTTAATCCAAAATGCACTAAGAAGTCATCATTTGTTTATATTGGAGGAGGGAGGGGGAGAGGCATATAACCACATTTGTGAATAAAAAAGTTATCAGGCTATAGAGTGGGAGGTGAAAGGGTTGTTGAGGGAGAGTAGATGAAAAACCCCCTTAGAAGGTGAAAGCCATGGGCCGGCCTGTGGCTCACTCGGTAGAGTGCGGTGCTGATAACACCAAGGCCCCGGGTTCGGATCCCATATAGGGATGGCCGGTTCGCTCACTGGCTGAGCGTGGTGCTGACAACACCAAGTCGAGGGTTAAGATCCCCTTACCGGTCATCTTTTTTTTTTTTAAAAAAAAAAAAAAAAAAAGAAGGTGAAAGCCATGGTACAAGTTGGTGGTGACTTGAACTAGGGTGGTGGCCCTGGAAAGGGATAGAAGGCAACAGATTTGAGGGTTTGGATCAGCTGAATTTGGTGGATAATCACCTATGGAAGGGAAAGAGGAAGAAATCAGTGGTTTTCAAATAGCACTCAAGAGAGCACCGGACAGAACCCAGCTCTCAGGACTCCCTGCAGGCCAGGGAGGAGTGGAGGTAAGTCCCATCCCTGCCTCAATCAGAGCAGCTCTGCTTCACCAATCTGCTAACGGGGTTTGCAAGTAAAAATTCATCTGAAGGAGGATTTATTCCTAAAACAAGTCTGAAAATCACTGAGCTAGAGGGACCTCTAAGATCTTTTCCAATTGTAAAGTTATTGCTAATCCCATCTATGTTATAAAGCTGGAGGAACTGCTCCCTCGGTGCTTTTTCCTTACTGAAACCCAGCTGAGAGGAAGGGGTGGCAGCATCCCTTTCTCTTTACAAAGACACAGATGTCATCTGAGAAGAGTTACTCTCCTAAGGCCTTTAGCCAACCAAAGACTCATGATCTAAAAATAAAACTTTTCTCACTAGCCTAGTGGCAACCCCCTGGTTTCTAAAAAAATGGAAATCTGAAAATCATTCCCAAAGATGGTTCTGGAGGTGAAGCAATGGGTGGTGGGGATGAGGGGGATCAAAAACAGTATTTAAGGATGGTCCCTGTGTTAAATAAAAACAAATTCAGATGAGACCTAAAGCTAATGCTAGGGAAAGCTCCTGAGTTCTCCAGAGGCACAGTCACTGGAAAGTGCAAGCAAGAGGGAGTCAGCAAACCTGAAGCTGGGTCCTACCCGATCAAGATCCTTAATTCTCCCATTTGTACAGAGGTAGATAACTAGATCAGAGATTCACCAAGGCCTCAGACCTTAAGTGCAGCATCAAAATTACCTGGGAGGCTTTTTTAAAAATTCACATCCCCTGTCTCATTACCTGAGATCACTGTGGGTTTGCAATGGGATCGATAGTTTATTTTGTTTTACCTTTGGCTTGATTTGTTTTTAAGCTCTTCAAGTGATTCTAATGCCCAACCAAACTTCAGATACCCTGAACTAAGCCAGACTTCTCTGGCTCTAATCTTCTCTGATTTTGAGACACATTTTGGAGACAGGCCAATCCCACTGTCAGAGCCACTCCCTCCACCTCTTACCCAGCCTGGCACTTTAATTGTTTTAATATTGTTCTTTATTAATTAGTATTTTTATAACAAAAATAAACATTCCTGTGAAACTTCTAACAATTAGGAAAAATAGAGTAAAATGTTTGCCTCTGGTCAGATCCACTCATCCCCAGAGACTCACTGTTAGTTTTGGTGCACATCTTTCCAGACCCTTTTCTGAGCATTTGCACATAATACATACATACCTACTTCAAGTTGG
>NW_007731150.1:102927-103753 GCF_000696425.1 Galeopterus variegatus | reverse complement strand
ATCTTTCCAGACCCTTTTCTGAGCATTTGCACATAATACATACATACCTACTTCAAGTTGGCTGTTTCCATTACTCTTGGTTTTGTTTCATTTTACCGTATCTGAAGGGGACAAGCCATACATACAGTTCTGTGATTTGCTCTTGCTCATCTTCCAATTCTGTAACATCAACATCTTTCCATAATAGAACATATAGTTGACTTCATTCTCTCTAACAGTCAGGTTCTCTTCAGCAGTATAGATATGCCTTAATTTTCTCCATGTCTTCCTACTGAGGACATGTAGATGGCCTCCTTGTCTACGTGTCAGTGTATGCATTTTCTGTTGCCCATAACCCTCTCCCCTTCCCTTCCCATCCCAGTTTCTTTTTTCTTTCCTTCCCATTCCAAATGACAGATATACCATCCTGCTCTTGGTCCCCTGAGAACCACTTTCTTCCAGGACAAAAGAAGTCTCAGTACAACCCATAACTTGGAACCTCTCACTCCATCCTCTCCTAATGTGAATCTACTATACAGTATATGTATTTTCAGCCCATGAGTGGACCACACCTGGAGTAGAAAGAATATTTGGGCAGAGATTTAGAGAAGAGAAGCCTTAAGTTTTTGTCCAGGCTCCGTCTTATCATTGGCTGGACCTTGTTTTACTCACATAAAAAATTAGCAGATTGGACTAGGTTGTATTCAACTCTAACCTTCTAAATGTTTGTGATTATTTATGTCAAGTTCCACCTTCTCTGTGAACCTTAAAACTATTCCTAGACACCCAGATTCCAAGCAGATGAGTGAACTCTTCATCACATTTCCTGTTTCTATTCATCATATTG
>NW_007731150.1:100566-102441 GCF_000696425.1 Galeopterus variegatus | reverse complement strand
TATATACTTATCTTCCCACAATGATTATAAGCAACTCAAGGCTGGGGACAACCACACAGATTGCATTTCCTCCCTTGCTCAACCACCTCCATTATGAAGATCATGGAAATAATAAGCAAAGCATCCTTCAAGCCAGGGGTCAGCAAACTGAATCCCACATGCCATTTGTTCTTATCAATCAGCTTACTGAAATCCAGCCACTCGTGTGCGTGTTGCCTATGTCTGCTTTCATACCACAAGGGTAGAGTTGGGTAGTTGCAACAGAGCCCATCCCATATGGCCCATAAACTTAGAATATTTATTATCTGGCCCTTGATAGAAAAAGTCTGCCAACATCTACTTCTGAGCAGTCAAAAAATATGTCAAGAAATACAGAGAATAGAGCTCACTAACAGAAACCCTCAGACCTCCTCTGAGAGTCTAGCAGCGAGTACTGAGTTCTTGGCTTCCTTTCTTGACACCCACTACAACACACACCCCAAATATGATCCTTTCATCCACTACTTAAAACTCTCAGTCACTTCCCACATGACATAGGATGAAATGCGAAATCTTTAACAGAGACAGGACTTCCTCTGGAATGCCATCCATGCTCTTTCCACCTGAACTGAAAACAGGTTTCACAATCTCCCTTTATCCCCTTTTTTTTAGGATGAAATGCGAAATCTTTAACAGAGACAGGACTTCCTCTGGAATGCCATCCATGCTCTCTCCGCCTGAACTGAAAACAGGTTTCACAATCTCCCTTTATCCCCTTTTTTTCCCTATGTGACTACCATCATTTTGCACTTACACATTTATCTGTTTAGTGTGTCTTCCCCTCTGGACCACAAGCTCTATGAGAACAAGGACCAGGATTATTTTACGTACTGATGCTATCTAGGCCCTCCAGGACCCTATTCATGGTGCAGCTGAGAAGTGTTTGTTGCTTAAAAGAGTGAATGGATTTGTGGACATAATTAATTAGAAGCAGCAAATCAAAGGGCAGTGGTGGAGGAGGTTGCTGAAGATGAGCAAACGTATAAAAGCAAGTGTGAGAAAACCCAAAAGCCTCCACAATGTACCAACTATAACTCAAGAGATAAAGTAGTCAGGCACTCTTCAGTGTGAGGGTAAATAGTTTGTTTTGCCTCCAAAGGACATGACTCTGTTTAACAGAACCAGGACCTCATCCTTCAAAAAATCAAACAGAAAATTATTTTCAGCTTAGGATTACAATGTATTTGTCATTCTTGTTCCCTATCAAATGTTAATAATTTTTTAATGGAAAAACAAGCAAACATAAGACAGTGATAAGCTTTTGTCTTTTCATAATGGACAAGCAGGGAGAATGCCCGAAAGTTTGCTGTAGAATTTTTTTTTAATGCTGCATGAAACAAATATTTTTAAGGGGAAACTCAGTTACTGTGGAGATTATAAGGCAACCAAGATACTCCTGAGATAGTGACTATAAAACATGCTAACAGATGACCAAAATACATAAGCCAGGCAGATCTAAACACCCTCAGAATTTCTGACCATTTTATTTTGAGCATAGCATCACATTAAATTTATAACATCAAGACACCAGCTGCTTGGAATTCTCCAGTCTAAAGGGAGAAAAAGAATACACAAAAAGCATCAAGAATAAAGCTTCCACAAAATCACAGACAGAACTGTTCCTAGTTATGTTACATAAATTTGGTGAACTTTTGCATGTCCTACTATCCTCTCTGTTTAAAAAAAAGTCTTCTGTTGCTAGGGCAAGTGCAAGGACTGTTTTTAATGCTTGCTAATACAGAGACTGCCAAGGCTAGATTGTGCTGACTATAGGACTGGAAGGAGGCAAGCTCAGGAGACACTGGGGAAAGGGAAAAACAGGCAAGACGTAACCCA